>NC_133534.1:88044736-88346836 GCF_048544455.1 Silene latifolia
AACACAAAATAAGAGATTCAAAATTAGGGACCATGCCCTTCCATTACACATTGCCGAGTTCAGATCATTTGAGCATTCGTGAAAATATATTCTAGACAATTATGCCATTCAGAATAATGACATGAACTGATGTTTAATGGACATAGCTGTTGAAAAGGCTCAGTTTGCTTTTACATGACACACCAAAATAAAGCCATTACAACATAACACTAGCTTAACAGTCCTATTTTACACCATTACACCTTCCAGAAATGAAACCACTCGTACTACTTGATTGATTGCTTGCAGCCACGCATCTACCAAACAGACACTTGTCATCCATTAAAAAATCTATATATCAAACATGAATTAAAATTGGTTAACCGATAATTTAAATGATTGTAATAAGGTAAAACTGGTAGTGGGGGAAAAAAATAAAGGACGAAAATATAATACCTTTCTCTTATTCTCTTGCTATCGTAACAAGCTTATCGCAACTGTCTTTCTAAATAATGCCAAACCCTTGTAATTGCTCGCAGCTGTCCACAGAGATCGGTCGCGTCCAGCCTCCAACCACTTCAGTACATAGACACCGCAATCGTGTCTTCACAAGCATAGCGATAATAAATAACATTTAAAGCTCACTGATGATAATAACTGATGATAATGATAGTAGAAAGGAATAAGAAGGATGAACTTACAGGTTTGGCTATTGAGAAACCTTAAGAGTCTCAAATGGAAATAGGGGAACACCTACAAAGTGCTTGTACCCTTTGGAACGACATAAGATCGCAGTTACATTACTAATCTAAACAAGGAGAATAAAATGAACCTAAGAGATATGGAGATAATAGTAAAAAAATATCTAGACAAGAAGATAGTATTTAATGATATGTACCACTTCCACAACAAGCTCTGTATCAGCCTGAAGATCCTTGCTACGTAGTGAGTTCGGAATATAGTTCGTCTTCACCTCCAAATCGCACACAACGAGAAACTAGTGGTTATCTTTTATAATGGGTATAAACATTTGTAAGTCGAATTAAAAATTCATGTAAAGTGACTAAATTGAGGGTTATATTTAATAGACAAAATGCAATTATTATATATCCCAAGAAAACAGATGGTGTACCTACAACCTTAACACACGTCCCATCATTTGGCATATACGATGTTTTAATGTAATTGCGGCCAAGTGTTCTATCTCGCTGTGGATTAAGGTGCTGCAATGAACAAATACCCCATCATATTCATAAGACACATTATTCGTTATGACATTGTTAATTGAGAAACAACTGAAAAGGTTATACTAACTCGTGAGGTTGTTGGGATATACAACAATTCTAGCTTGAGTAAAGTTGAATAGATCCCAAACATATCAATTACCTATATTGAAAAAAATGAATGTTGATTTATACTATATAAAAATGGTAAGAGACAAGTATTGTCTTAATAAAATGATAATAACATATCAGTGACCCATTTCCGAGGCCTCAAAGAGGACATGTTTTCTTTTGTTACTTGCCCAAAATTTGTCACAACTACTGGGTCACTACAAAAAAAAATACGGTATACATAAAAAACGCACTATGTGGAATGTCAAACAACGCATCAACAATTATTAACAAAAAAGTCAAAAATTCAAGCAGATATTGTAAGCATATTATTACTATTTAGCTACATCTCCCTCTGATGGAAGGAACATGTAATCCAAGAGGAGATGCGTATCAGAATATACCACTTTTTGTTCAACCTCTTGTTTCCTTTATAAAATGGATGAAAAATATAATTAGATGATATAAAGCAAAACACTAACAGATCATGGAAATTTATACTAATGGAAAATGTTTGCTTGCCCAGTTTTGACGTTAAGACACCTTGCAGCTATCGAATCTTGTTGTGACAGTTCATTCTAGGCACATGAAAGGATAGCAAAACAGTATTTTAACTTCTGTCTAAGAAGATCTTGTCAACTGCAGCTGCTTACATTTATGAGTTGTGTCTTGAGCATTTGACGACAGCCTGTATATATCTCCACGTAACACATCAGGTAAATGCCATCATCCACATTATCAAGAACATGTGTCTTGGGTACGAATTCTTCACATTTGAAAAAGTGTACTGCCTTAAATCTACTCGACCGAGGGATCATGTCACGACGAATAAAGTCCCTCTAAAAAAGGGAAGACTAAAATCAGCAAACATGTTTGGAGTACTAAATAGACATCAACATTTGAAAACTTATAAGGGCCTGCAAAATCAAATGCTCACCACCATGTGGACAGATTCAGTGAAGTCTACCGATTTAGATCGCATTGGGTGGATAACTTCAATTTTTCGGGCAATAAAGTTAACACAGATCAGGAGCGGCTCACGAACTGTGAAAGAGAACATCATCTTAATTTATAAAAAAATATATGTACCCTAGTTAACACACAAAACGGCCAAAACGTACTAATTTTACTTTAGATGCAATAAATATGTTGGAAGCTCACTAGTTTCACTTTATCATACTCGGTGATATCTTCACATATAATTCCCTATATTAAAAACAAAAACGTAAAAATTTAAACACAGGAAAAGCGAACACAACTTTAATCAAACTAAAAACAGAGCATAAGACAACTTACAGTGTGAGTAACAAACACGTATAATCGCAGATGTAATCCCCTATAAAATCTAGTGCAAAACAGTGGCGGAAACACCGTCGAATGGGATTAAATACACAAAGATAAAAGTTCTAACTGTTATAAATTGAGAATGTATAAAATTCTCAAGGATAAAATTAAATGGTTAAGTCTAAACAAATGCCACTTTTATAAAAAGGGCGAAAATAAAATTCCTCAAAAGTGTTAAAACTAAAAACCATAAAAGAAAGCAGAAAACAGAGTAGGATCTGCAAACTACTCGCTAGCTCACACATAGAATCCCCAGCAAAGCTAATACCTGTCATGTTATAAACATAACAGCCACACTCAGTGGGGAGTAACTCGACGTTCTCCCAGCCATATCACATGATATAAATGTTACAGATGCAAATAATATATCAAAGTAATTGAAATGTTATAAAACATAAGTAACAAAATATGATTACCAATTCACGTTAACCAACGTGCTGCATGCTTAAAAGCAAAATTCCTCAAATGATAGAATGGAAATAATATAGTTCAGGCTAGATATTCACTTTAGCTATACTCCTTGACACCGCAGCATCTTACACTAGTTTCGGGAACTCAGTGTCACGCAAAGGTGACCAACTCCAAGTTCGCTCACTAGACAACAAGCTATAATAGGACACGTCTTACCACGCAGTGCGAAGTCCTAGTCTAAGTACATGTACATGACTCTACGACAATCTGTACCGCCCGCAGGATACCCAATCTTATAGCTGTATAAGAACCCGTATGCCTTAGTTTATTATTCTTTGCCTTTACTTTCATTATTCCAAACTTAAAAGTATTCCAAGTGATATAGTATATTATTCAAATGGTTCGTAAGTGAACTACACTTTTATTTTCTTCGAATTAGAAAACTTAAACTTAAAACCAAAAGTATAAAATTTATTTAAGGACTTTAAATAAATTAAGTTACTGAAATTAAACTTTAAAGACCATCCTTTGACTTAAGGTACTTTAGTAAAGACTTATTACTTAGGCTTTAATGAGACGGAGCTCTACATTAGTTTATACAACTGAACAGCAGTATTGTAAAATTTATAATTAATTACAGAAAAATCTAAATGACACAAGGCCAATTTTCATGGTTTCCTATAGCTTTTATCTACAACTTTCATGTTTTGACAAACTTTAAATTAGGAAAGTATCAGGGGTCTAAAAATGCATTTCTAAAAACTGTCAGAAAACGTCACCCATAATGTTTCAGTTCATAAATCTACTTTTAGAAAACATTTTAAGGCAAGGCATAATTTTAAACATAACTAAACATGATAAATCTTCATTGAGAAAAATATTAGCTACTGTATCAAAAGCAAAATATCTTTTAAAAATGAATCTTTGAGAGAAGTCAGAAACGCGTTTTACAGACGAGCTGTTCACAAATAATTTATTCTGACCAAACTGTAAGTTTAAATCTTATGAAAATTTTTATACAGCCTCTACACTTTAAAATAACAGGAGTTTATTCTTTACACTTTTGCAAATTCGAAATATCAACAGGTGATATGATTTTTACAAACAGACGAACATATTTGACAGATTTAACAACGGTTTCCATCAAACTTGTAAAATACACCATAAATCGAAAATAATGATTGAAGACCTACAAATTTATACACAACCTAATACTCCATGTCTCTGCCATATACTAAAATATTGTAAATTTACAATTTTATTTAGTATTTTTAACATAATTAAAACCGAACAGAAATGCTATAATCGCAGAAACTGCATCAATACATTAAATTACGAAATAAATACTAAAACTCCAAAATAATTACCACGAAAATTCATGGTATCTTAAAATCAATTATTAATTCCAGAAAAATGAGTTACATCAGTTTAAATTATAAAAACGAAATTATTAAAACCCTAATATCAAAACAATCGATTTGATCATAAAACTTGTAAATCAACCAAAATAAATACCCTATTGACAAAATAAAAGTATACATAGTCAAAATAAATTATGGATATCAAAGGATCAGAAATTAAAGGTTTCGAAAATCATATGTATCAATAAATCATCATAAAACATTAAAAATCCAATAATACATACAACTACAACAATTAAATCGATGTAATACCGAGTAACGTCGAAGTTACCTTGTTACGAATCCGAATCCACATATGCTAGCATTTAATATCTCCTCTACAAACCCTTAGAAAAGGATGAACGGATGATGAGGAAAGGTCGATCGAAATAAAGAAGCAAGAAGGCAAGCGCGTACGTAGATTAATTTGTAAAACGGAAATAAAGAAGCAAGAAGGTAAGCACGTACGTAAATTTTATTTTTGCAGAAGAACGGCGGAAGCAGTAGGTTGCTCTTATTATTTTTTGTAAAAGAGAAGTTATGAATAGCTCCTCTTCAGTCTTCACGGTTCAAGTGAGAAAGAAATAAGGAGACTTGAGTCTTCTAAAACACTAACATAAGATGCTAATAGGAATAGGTCAAAGTGGTTACAAAAGATAAGATGGTTAGCAAATAAATAAGAAAGAAAAGTGTGACAAAATGTATAGATCACACGCACCAAAAGACCAAGGGCAATTTCGAAAATGGAGAATAAAATCACCATTTAAATAGAAGTCGGTCCGTAAATGAAATTGGACTAAAAATCGACTTAAAAAGTAATTAATTAAAATATCAAATCAAAACCATAGATTAAGGAATAAAATTAAATCTCATTAATAAAGATAAAATATATGAGATTAGAAATTAAAGAGAATAAAGGAGTTCAAAAGAACAAATTCCGAATTCCAACAAATTAACTCGGAGTAGAATTAGAATACGAATAAAATGAATAAATAAGGCGAAGCTGAAATAGTTAGAAATAACAATAATTCTCGAAAACAAGGAAATATTCGAGACATAAGAGAACTTAAGAATTCAAAGGAAGAAAAGAAATGGCTCACAGATAAATTCCGAGTCATACATATCAAATCGTAATCGTAAATAAAATACGGTTACGAAAATAGATTACAAAAATGGCGGGTGTTACAGCAGAGGGGAGGACGCAGCTCTTATTTCCTCTCTCTTATTCAAAATATTAGCACATACATTGATTACATTTGCAGCTATCTTTGTGTTGGCGATAAACGACTTTAAATCACATCGTCTTAGCTGGAAACGGTGATTCCGTAACAGTACCTCACTGAAACAAAAGATAACAGGTAGGTACAGTAGTCAGAGTTATATATACGATCTAAGAGGTTATAGGCACACTTTACAATGAACACAAAATTAGCCAGTAAGATGCATATATATATCAAAGTAACAATATGAGATGTACCTCTCATCAGATCCATCCCTACACACCAAGTCAGAAACATCTCTCTCAGCTTGGCTCAAGTCAGCAAGCATGGATATATTCCTTTGAACAAAAGGTAACTTGAATACATGTGGAACAATGATATCCCTCTTATTCTCTGGTTTTGCCACTGTAACATTCCGTTTAATGTTATGAGTGTCTTGATATCGCATTTTCTAGTGGATAATATGTTACGGAGCTAGCAGCGTTTGTGGATAGTAGATGGTAGTGTTTGGAGTTGGTGTCGAGAGAGACTATGCCGTAGTTGATACGATATCGTGAGCCGTGTTATGGAGGTAGGCATCGTTGGTGGAGTTGGTGTTAAGAGCTCATGTGTTATAGGTTGGGGTTTTGTTTTGAGTTCGTAGTTCCGTTGTTGTGTCTTAATCGAGTTAGTATGATTGTTTTTATGTATGGGTTGAACTTCGGGGACGAAGTTCCTTTTAAGGAGGAAAGACTGTAATACTACTGTTTTCTATGTCTATGGGTACTCTATCGAGTGGGGCTTACTCTATCGAATAAGTATGTTTTTTACGCAAAACAGTAGTCTGCCTAATGGTTACTTGATCGAGTACGTGTGGCACTCGATCGAGTAAGGGGCACTCGATCGAGTATGTCACTTCCTCGATCGAGTAAGTGTGTTTTACGGGTGATTTTGACGGGTTTTGTTAATAATGCGGGATTAGTATATAAAGCCTCCGTCATCTTTCTTAATCTCTTTTATCATTCTAAAAATCCCTTTTGAGAAGAAAAGAAGTTACGTAAGTGTGTTCCTCGCATTGTTAACAAATCCCCAAGGGTAGGAGTGTCGGATCATCTTGTTCTTTACGCCGTTGTGATCCTTGTGTCGAGGGTAAGCTTTTTATAAAAAATTTATAATGTTTTGTTAAAGATGGTTGAAACCCTAATTGGGTAATTTGGGGGTTTTGGGGAGTATTGTTGATGTTAGATTGTTATTGTATATGATTGTATGTTTGATATGAAGTAATTTCAGTGAAGGACGATGTTGATTAGCTGATTGTGACAATATTGGTGATTGCTGTTCCAGGTAGGGTTTCCCTACTCAGTATTAGTTACATGATGGTGTGGTGATTGTTGTTGTGACTATTGGTTACGTATAATGTTGGTTGATCTGGTTGGTCTTGGATTTTCTACTATTGATTGGTTTGTATCTGTTTGTGATCTTCGGGGTGCGTCCCTGGCTGAGTGGAGTCACTTGCGGGAGTGGCTTCACGCCCTTGATTCGCCTTCTGTGGAACTTGCCATAAGAGGGATGTGCACATTAATGAACATGGGTTTATCGCTCGATGGAAATGAGCGGGGCTTAGGTGGAAATGGCTGCGGTCCCCCACTGGCGGCGAGGAGTACCTGTTGCGATGGTTACTCTGGCAGGGCTACACACTTTAGCGTGTAGTCAGTTGTGTGGAGATTGGAGTTGGAGACTGGGTTGTGTTGAGCTGAACTGTTTGTGTACTTGTTTCATTGTGGTTTTGTTTTTGTGTAATTAGTACTGACCCTGGTTAAATGTTTTAAAAACTGTGGTGATCCATTCGGGGGTGGTGAGCAATTGTTGAGCAGGTATGAGAAGATACGCTTGGGTTAGCTGGGATGAGTCACCACGATGCAGTCT
This sequence comes from Silene latifolia, assembly GCF_048544455.1. Lineage (NCBI taxonomy): Eukaryota > Viridiplantae > Streptophyta > Magnoliopsida > Caryophyllales > Caryophyllaceae > Silene > Silene latifolia. The sequence goes on from NC_133534.1 coordinate 88,052,330, forward strand.
TAGAGTCTTCCGCTGTTTTGGACTAGCTGTTTAGCACTTTTGGATTTGAGAACATTGTATTTCATTTTTATCAGTTTGGCTTTTGGACATGTAATCATTTTAAACAATATTGCTAATTAAATATATTTCTTCATTGTCATTTGATTATCATTGCCTCGGGTAACTGAGATGGTAGCACTTTCATGCTTTAGGTGGTCCTGGTAAGGCACTATGAGTTTGGGGGTGTTACAAAGTGGTATCAGAGCGACGATCTTGAAACCTGTAACTAATGAACCTAATCAACATAGGGAGTCAAACTAAAATGAACCCGGGTAGGAGTTGTAGGAGCTAATGCAAAGGCTTGGGAGATGTCCTAAAGTCGTAAACTAGCCCTACAACTTTGAACCGGTCACTAGAGGGTGTCATGGGATCGCTATGTGTTTACTAATGTTCTATTGCGTATGTTGGATGATGTGTTGTATAGAAATGTTGGAAAATGATGAACTGGTTATATGATAAAGTGTTGTGAATAAGCATGTTGCATGATAGTTGGTTTACAATGTTGTTTGGAATTGTTGGAAGGGTATATGAAAATGATGAATGATGTGGTGCAAAAAGGGGAGTAGTTCATATATGAGAATATGAGATGAATAATGATGTTGCAGGATGGATGATTTATAATGTGGCATAATAGTAACATGTGAATAGGAGTGTTGTGTCGTATACGTATTTTTTATTTGCGTAAAGTTGTATAATAAGTTTATGTACTTGTCCACTATTGTTGATATGTATATGTTGTATGAAGTGTGTAGTTGTAATGGATGAATTGGTTGGAAAACATTAAGTAAGTAATTGCATAGGAATATGAAATTCATGTGTGTAACATGTTTATGTGGGTAGTGGATTTTATAATGATGCTATGTTAGTAACATGTGAATGGGGAATTTGGTGTTGTATGTTATACTATAAATTTTGTGTAAAGTTATATAATAAGAGTATGTGGGTAGTACATGATTGATAAGTTGAATAATATATGTGCATAGGGATGTTGTTGTTTGGCTTTTGTAGATAGTAAGATGTGGTTTTGGGTACTGGTTTTATGAGTTTTGGATTGGTTTTGTTTGCTTGGTTGTTGTTTAAGTTGTTTGAAAGTAAAAATCAAATAGTTATGTTGTTCGATTATAAAAAGGTTGTCTTTAAACTGTTATAACATGAGATGTATCTATGATTTTGATGTGATTCCAATTGGAGGTGATAGCTTGTCTTTTTACGATTCTAACGATAGCTCAATGCCCAAAATGACCAAGAAACGAGTGAGATATGACCGTTTTACATAAATTGGACAGTGCTGAGAAATGCGTAGGGTACTAGATCGAGTGGCCCTCACTCGATCGTGTGCACCCCTTGTTACTCGATCGAGTAGCCCTGGTAATTTGTTATACGTGCTTCTAACCTTAACCTACTCGATCGAGTAGGCTGTACTCGATCTAGTGACCCCTATTTTGAGTCATATGCTTAATTTGTTATATGTTTAATTCAAAGGTATTATTTTGCTTCTTTATGCATTGTTTTACATGTGTGTCGATCTTGATGTGTAAGTTACCCAATCTTATGATGTGGTGAGTGGCACCTTATGGTGGGTATGAGTTCGGTGGGGAGGACATGAGTTATATGTGGATGCGATGGATAGTGGAAAAAAGAAAAGGAACATTGCTGAGCTGGTTGAGGCATGGTGCAAGTTTTGCGAGACGTGGTGAGTGATATAATTACGAATTTGAGTGATGTAAAGGTAAGTGTATATGATTAAAGGGTGATGTAAGTGTAAGAAACGTGAGAATGAAAAGGTTGAAAGGAAGGATGTGGGTAGTAGCAACTTGAGATGTGTAAGGAACTATAGAGGGAGATGGTTAGGAATCGTGTGGGTTAGGAATATATGTAGTGAAAGGTCAGTTTAGAAGGATTGAGAAGAGTGGTATATAGTGAACTTAATGGAGACATGTCGCGACGTGGATTTGCAGATAGTGAGTGAGTTTGGGAATTTGCATTATCAAAAAGTGAAACTAATGTGTGATTTCCTTGGGCAAGTAACGTTATGAAATGAGTTTTGGGATTCTAAAAAAAAAAAGGGTTGATTGGAGATCAGTGTGAGTCATAGCATGAGGTCGTCTGGACTTATTGTTGATAAGTGTGAGTGACATCATGATAAGAGAAGATCTATATTAAGAAAGAGTGAGATGATACTGATATGAAATAATGGGATTTGAGTTTTGGAGCAATGAGAAGGTAACCGGAGCACTAAAGAGTTAAGTAGAAGGAATAAGGAGTTAAATCATTAATTGGTATTGTTGAGTGTAAAGAGAACAGAAGGATAAAAAGTAAGCTGAGAAAAATGTTGACCGGAGTTATTTGATATAGAAGTAATGAATCGTCGAGATGTGTGATACTATCATGAGGATTTGAGGTAACTGTTATGTAGGGGTTCCAGGACGACATGTTAATCATGAGTTTGGAGAAATTAAGGAAAGTAAAAAGCTTGGTGAAGAATTTGCATGATAGGATATCTTGGTGGTGGGTTGGGTGACGATACAATTAAGGATAGTATTAGGAAGAAGTTTGAGGTAAATTTTGTTGGTGGAATTGATGTCGTTATTTGGAATGCTAACCGAAGATAGGAAATGAACTGTTATATTTAGAGGTGAGTGGAAGATATTTGTTGTACGAGCAGTGGTGGTATTGTGGTGTTGTCACTAGTGGTTAAGGGTGATGATAGATAAGAAAGATAGCAATTCTAAAGAGGTTGATCTTGTATAGGCCGGATTGATATGTACGGTTGTGAGGAAGTATAAGACGTGGTCTTAGGAGGCGGTTTCTATTAGTTGAGTATTAGCTGTATGGTTATATTTGGCAGGGGGTGATGGTTCTGCGAATGAGAGAGTATGTTATGAGGGGCATACGAGTTAAGCTCGGGCGAGAGGTAACCTTTATCAAGTGGTAACTTACGTGTTCAGGATTGACTAGTTGGATGTGATTACGGGTCTATGATGTGTATAAATGTTTGTGTAAGGTTCTGACCTCACGAGAAATTGTATGGTGTGATAGTTATAAAGTTGTTATTTGAATGTTTTGTGATATATGTTGGGTACGGTAAACTAATGGAATGATGTTTAAAAGTGATAGTTTGGGTGATCTAGCATGGCTAGTTATACTTGTATGTGTATTCATGATATATGTTTATTCCGTGAAAAGGTATGGATGATGTTAATGAGATTCTTGTCTATTTATTGCGTATAATATGTTGTGTTGTGATCTAGTAAAGCAGTTTTGAATAGGTTTTATTGTCCGGAAAGTTATACTGAGTCAGTGTTTATGGGAATTGTATGTGGTTGTGATGTCTATCGGTGTCGTTGTTGTGCCTCGGGTGGTGATCCGGGCATGGTACTTCGTGTTGTGATGCGGGTATTTTCGTGCTGCGGTGCGGTTGTTGGTGGAGGTGTTGCGATGCCGGCACTGGTTGTGGTGGAGTTGGCGGGATGATTACGATTCGAGTTTCGAAAGTACATACCAGTTATACATAGATGTTGTTTTGTTTGATGTTGCTTCCTATGAGTTTCAGGTTGTACATATAGACGGTTGTTTTGTTTATTGATGTTTCTTACCAGTTTTAGTTTGGGAGTAAGAGTAGAGTATGATATGGAAGATAGTTGTGTATGTTTTCGTTGTTGTCATGGTATAGTGATATCCTATTGATGGGACACAGTTGCGAGAGGTTGTTGGAGTACTTGTGATGTTCTTTTAGAGGAGGCATTGGTTAACTTAGTAATGGTAAGTGATTCGTGGAACATGTGTTGTACAGATCTGAAAGCTGTAGGTGGTCCATAATCTTTTGTTGAGACAGTGAGAATAGGGTGTTGGACATTAGTATCATGGTAAGTTATGGATGAGTCTGTGGTAATAAAAGGGAGAACTTGAGGACCTAGTGTGATTGTGTGTAATATTTGTGGATCGTGAGTTCTGAGTATGGAGATGGGTGCATGTATAGAGGATTATGTCGTTTTGGCGGTAATAGGGAACAGTTGAAGTTTTGGTTAAGCTAAAGATTTTGTGGTATAGGTTAGTTGTCGGACCATCTCGGGCTATGTTTCGGTTACTTGTCGTTAGGAGGACCTAGACCAAAACAATATTTATATCTCCACAAACAACTCTACTATTAGTAAAGAGGTAAGTAAAGGTCGGATCCCAAAGGACGGGTATTGAAGTAAGATTTTCGACTGCAAGTAGCGGTGTCACAATTTGGGGTTTGAAGTAGAAGATCAATAAACTAAATTGCAATAAAAGTAAACAAGCAAGATGATTAAAAAGGGATGTAAACAATTGATAAAAAGCACTAGGGTGTCATGGGGTCATAGGGGATTCATGGGAATTGATCATACAAACATATTCTCAAATTATAAGCAAGCAATTATTGTTGTGATGGATCGAGTTGGTTTATATCTTACAATCCTAGGAAGGTTTGGGTCCCGGAGCCGAATCGATTAGATTGTACAACACCTACAAGTCGACTTAATCCTCCCTACTCAACTATATGCATGGTCTAATGAGACTCGAGTTGGTTTATGTCTAACAAGTCTCATTGAAAAGGTAAGTGATGGGTAAAAATGCAAGGATTCATAGGCTCGCATTTCATCAAACATAACATGTGCATAAGTTGAGATCACAACAAGCAAGCAAATAAATTATGAAAACTTATTAAATTAAGCATGAATCATCCCCCGTGTTGGTTTCCCCGAATTACCCATTAACCCTAGTTAAAGAAACTACTCACTCATCATCATGGTAATCATGCTAGCAAGGTTGTCAAATATACCAACAAAGCAAAACATGATGAACAAATGAAGACGATTAACAATAATTAAAAAGGGATTAAGAGAATTATACCTACTAATGATTCCAATAATAAAGCACAGAATAATAGAAGTACTTGATAAATGATTGGAAGGATGTCAGTCTCCCAATAATAACCCAAATAATCTTCAATTACCCAAAATAAAATATGAACAAAAGAGAGATTAAGGAAATGAGATTTGTATTAAGACTTGATTAAAAGTTGATTACAAGATTAAGAAGAGATTAGAATGATATAAACTACACTAGAGATTGATAAGAAGAACATGATTATCTAATTAGACTAATGGGGTATTTATAGTGGGGATTAGGTACACAAATTAGGGTTTACTAAGGGCTTAAATGACGATTAAGTCCTTGAGGAATCGCTCCTCTCAAAAGAGATGCCGGTCTCCTTTTTGCCGGTCTTTCCGAAATATGCGCATCCTTCATAGAACAAGAAGAAAACGAAAGTTGCTGTAACACAATCCGAGCGTCCAAGGCATCGAGACGAGCGGATTGCCTGGCTGCTGGACAAGCGGATTCCTTGGCCGGATGCTCGGATTCTGGCCGTCTTGGACGAGCGTCCCGAGGGTCAAGCCGCTCGGAATCTGGGTCAGATTTCTTCTTTTCTTTCTCCTTCTTCCAACAATACTCGGGGATCTTGTCGGAGATGCAAGGATCTTTCCTCATCATTGCCCATCTACTATAATATGTACAAAGGCCTTCTAGTCTCGTCTTCTCTTTGATGCTTGGTCATTGAATTCAATCAGTTTAGCTCTATTTTGCCATGAAAATGCATGGTTTGCACTCCTTTTCTACCAAGGGAACAAAACCTCAAAGAATATGCAAAACAAAGGACTAAAGATAGTAAATGACCTAAATATGCACTAAAAAGCATGGGAACAAGGCTAATTCGGGGACTAAATATGCTCAAATAATGGTCACATCAAACATCCCCAAACCGAACCTTTGCTCGTCCCGAGTAAAGAGGTGACAAAAACTAGGACCGTTATTTAAACTAACCTAATAGCATAGCCGATATGAGACAATTAGCGGGTCTCACTCCGCCCCTTCAACTCACAACAAGACAACCATGAGGTAGGATTCCTTCTTGCAAGGCAAGGTGGGTCTTGCCAAAATGGCGACACATCCAAACATTAAAGCACGAAATCAAGTAATGGATGCATCTACAAAAGAATAGCCACTTTCCTCATCTAAGTGGCGGAAATTATCTAAAGGGGAAGCAACTCAAGGGTACACACTCCTTCATAGATGCAATTTCTTCAAACTACTAAGCCTAGAAGGATACCAATAAATCACCTCCAAATTGTGTCAAGCTAGGGTACCTTTGTCCTCAATCGTTAAATGCTTTTGTCAAGAATAGACTCCCTATGGTGTTAGAAACACTGGAGGATCGCGGAATTCCCCATCTTGCCTAGACAAGAAGAAGGGTCGTCCCCTCTCTACCATGCACAAAAATGGATACGGTGGATAAAGAGATCGATAGATATTTGAGTTTCATTTGGGAGTTTGCTTTGTTGTTGTTTCCCCCCCCCCATAACATTTGAGAACACTTTATTTTTGCCATTTCTTTTGATTTTTGGCATTTCAACACTTGATAACTTTTCAAACATTTTCAAAGTCACCCCAATTAGTAACGAGGGTGCCTTATATTTGAAGCATAGGAGTTTTTATTTTTGTTACTCCTCTTTTCTTTTGATGCAATTTGAAAACTTTTTTTTTCGTTTCTTTTCTTGAACTCAAATTTTTGAACAATTTCTTTTTGTGCCCATTCCCTTTAATGACAAAATGTATGGTAGAACATGGATGAATGATGGTTGCATGGTTTCAAGGGTCACCGTGGAATAAGCGAAAGCCAAGGAGTTATCACACCACAAGGTACTCTTGACTAGGCCTTAATCCATGGGTCAAAGGATACTAGCATGACACATCCTAGGGTGTTTTACAAGTATTCTAACAAACAAAGTCTTAAAAAGAAAAAGCATCTACTAGGGCCTATATACACTTGTCAAGCTTCCCAAGTAGACGGTTTCACAAAATTTTTCTAACATGCAAATTACATGCCATGATGCAACTAACATATATACAACCTAATGCATATGATTCTACCAACTAATATGCCAAATAATCTAAATGTAAGTCCTAAATTCACATTTTTTATACCGCATCCATCAAAATAAAGCCACATAGTCATTAACATAAAGAGGAAAAAGGAGATTGGAAAGATCATACCATGCGGTCATCAATATCCTCATGTCTCGGATGTGGCGTAGTCGATCAATGTGAACAAGGATAGACAAACATAATATATACAAAACAATATATACAAGACTACACTACAATGGAAATGAACATGTTTTTGGATTTTTCAATTTTTCAATTTTTTTGATTTTTCGAAGTTTTTTGATTTTTTTTTTGGATTTTTGAATAAAAGTCGAGTTAGAGTTTCCCATCCCCACACTAGTATGGGCATTGTCCTCAATGGCCAATACGATAGGAAATTATGCAAGCATGATGCATGATTTCTAAACAAAATGCAAGCTATACTAGGCTACACTACATGATGCATGGGTTTTTGTTATGGCGGAGAGCGTAATTTAGATTACCTCCCGATGCATATGCATGTACTTCCCTAAACCAATATAGACATTATTTCTAATGTCTTAAATTTCGGGGTAGTTCATGCACACGGAATGCAATGCATGAAACTACAAATTGTCATTTTTGATTTTTCATGTGGGAACAATAAAAAGAACACCTTAATGGAGCCAATGTGCTAGTCCTCCATGTTGCTATGACTCCTCAATACTATGATCACGATAAAATAAAGAAAATAAAAGAAGTAGACAAACCATAAGAGTGTTGGAGCCTCCAAGGTTTGCTAATCCTCCATCATATCATCATTATCATCATTTTCCTCCATAGAAGTGGAATCATCTCCACTCCCGCTTTCACTTCCTTGATCTTCCTCACTTTTTCTCCTTCCTCATCTTGATCGTCTTCTTCTTCAACATTCTCTTGAACCTCTTGATCTTCACCTACCTCTTCATCACCACCCTCATCATCGACAACTTCATCATCAACATCCTCCTCTCCACCCGGTCTTTCACCACTAGATGTGCTTGGAAATAAAACCTCCCGATCCGCCCAACTAGGCAAAGGACATGATGGATCAAGTAGTCCTTGCCTAGCTAAATGAAGGAGGAGCGGATATTGGGCCTTTTAGGCATCCACTCGATCATTATTGGCTTGTTGGTGCATTTCTCTCATGAGTACGGTCAAGTAATCATTTCCTACTTCAACATCCTTGGGTTTGAACTCTTGATATTAGAATGGGTAGGGTGGTGTGACAATGGAGGAGGATGGCTCTTCAATCTCGCCTCTTTGTTCATGAATGATATACTCGGCATCCTTGGATAGCGGAAGAAGGTAGTTTGTTCGGTGAACACTCAATCGGCAAATCTTTAAAGGCAAGGTGAAGGATCTAACTTCATTGGTTAGCCACCCATAGTTGGTGTCAAGAGAATCATGCTTGACCCACTTAAACTTGTTAATCATGGCGTCCATATCAATGAGATGACCTCCTTTGAGCGCCACATAAGTTTTGTCTTTGTTGAAATTTGGGTCAAAGTGCTTGGCCAAAAAGGTAACTAGTCCTCCATTCACAATAAAAGCGGTGCCCTCTTTACCACAATCGACATTAAGCCATCTTTCAACCAAAAGTCTTAGAGCATTATATGGCTTAGTAAATTTCCTTCCTATGTTCAAATCCGATTCAAGAAGAACAAAATCGAGCTTGGTAAGATGATTAGTGCCATTTCTTGCTATCATTGTATTTCCAATGACCTTGTGCCACACTCTAATGCCCGGATGGTGGACTAATAGAGCACTACAAGCATGAAAGCTAACAAATTTCTTTCCGGAAATTGCCTCCCAATGAGGAGCGAGGTCATACTTTTCGGGGATCTTGTGATAGTACGGGGCATCACTAAGGCCTAATATCTTACTCAAAACATCAAAGGTGATGCGTCTATTCACATTTGCAAGACGAAACTCGATGTATTCTCTAGTCTCCACCTTAGTAACTTTCAATGAACTTATGAATTCCAAGGTGAGGGAGGGGTATGTCAATTCTCTCATGATAAACAATTTACCCAATCCCATGGCCTCAAAGAAAGCTTTGGTTTGTTCAAGAACACCCAACTTTGTCAAGGAATTTTCACAAATAAATTTTGTAGGCATAATGGTCTTCTTAGCAAAATGGACAAATTTATCCCTATGAGAATCGGAAGTGAAAATTACCTCCGGATAGTCGGATAATTGAGCAATAACTGGCGTTGTTGATGTTGTTGCTTCCATCGGGGGATCTTGTTGTTGAATTTCTAAATTTGCAGTAGAATCTACCAAAGCCTTTGAAGCTTTCTTTGCTTGAAGAAGTTGTTGCCTTTTTTAGAGTGTCTTTGCTTTGAGTGCCTTTGTTGCTCCTTTAGTTCTTGCCATTGTTGATAACACCAAAGAAAGATTGAAATCTCCAATTTCTAGCTATGCCCAAATCGATTCAAGATGAAAGGATGTTGCTTTGTATCTCAAAAATCGATTCAAAAGTTGAAGATTTTGGTGTTTGAATCAATTGATTTTGTAAAAAGAGTGATTAATTTTTGTTGTGAGGAAGTTTATATTTTATTTTGTTGAATTTGGTTGAGGAAATCTTGTTTTTAGTGATGGAGAGAATGAGGGTTTTGGGGTTTATGGGTAGTGTTTGAATGTTGAAAGAATGAAATGAATGAGGGAAGGGGGTTTAAAATACCCATAATTTTCAAAGCAGCAGGGGAAGACGGGCGGCTGGGGGCACAGGACGCTCGGATTCTGCATAAATAAACTTCAGGAAAACTCGCTACAAGACGAGCGTCTTTCAGGGAAGACGAGCGGATTCTCCAATGTGGGACGAGCGTCTTTTCTTAAAGACGAGCGGATTCTGTTACAGGAACTTTTCTCAAAGTGTTGCAGCAAAAAGACGAGCGGATTCTCCTTAAGATGGGTGTCCAGAATCAGACGAGCGTCTTCTCAGGTGGGACGCTCGGATTCTGTTACAGACCAAATTTTTGACTTTTGCAGCTCAACCGGACGAATGGATTCTTCCTCAGACGCTCGGATTCCTGCAAGACGAGCGGATTACCAATTAAGCCGCTCCGATTCTTCTTGGACAACACGGATTCAGGTCCATCCGTGCACTGAATAACCCGTTTCATTTCCATTCTTCAAATCTCGTGTCCTTCATTGTAAGGGCACTACAAAGGCATGAATAGCCTAAGAAATTGCTATCCCCACACTGAGCTAAAGCACTACACATCAATAAAATCATTAGTCCCTCCCTCACTTCTCTCAAAAATGATGAATATCTTGATCAAGGCTCAAAAATATAAATCCAAAAATGACAAAAATGCAATGTAAAAATTAAAATGCAAGTTAGGGAGTTAGAATATTTATAAATGGTGGTTTGGAGAGGACTCCACCAAACTCTCATCCTTAGTGAGATGTCATGAGGGCATGTTCAAGGTGTTGTTGATGTTACTCAACACCTTGAAGAAGTAGTCGAAAGCTTGTTCATTGTCATGATAAAGATCGTCAATAGATCTTTGCACTTGTTGTTCTCCATGATGGTCTTGGTTCATAGCATTACCGATGTAGGGGTTGAATATCCCTTAGAGCTCATCATCCCAAAGACCGCAAACTTCGTCTACATGATCATTAAAAATCTCTTGAGTTGATAGAGACAACTCTCCCTCTTTCTTGTTTTGGCCAATGAGGCCATCCTCTTCACTTGTCATGGGTGAGCTTTTCAAGCTCTCTTTGTTGCTATTCTCTTGCTCTTTTGATGGAGCATCATCAACTTTCTTCTTCCATTGAAATTCCGACTTCTTTCTTTCATCCTTCCGGCTATAGTGATCAACCATAAAGCATGGTTCATGCAAACGGGGAGCTCTCATGGTCTTGTCAAGATTGAAAGTTATGCTCTCGTCTCCCACTTCTAGAGTAAGAACTCCGTGCTTTACATCTATCACCGCACCCGCGGTGTGCAAGAAAGGTCTACCTAGAATGATCGGAATATTGGAGTCTTCTTCCTTGTCAACAATGACAAAGTCCACCGGGATGAAAAATTTCCCAACTCTTACGGGAACATCTTCCCATATCCCTAACGGTGTCTTCGTTGATCTATCGGCCATTTAGAGTGTGATGTTGGTACATTTAAGCTCTCCCATCCGTAACCTTTTACTCACCGAATATGGCATAACACTCACACTAGCCCCTAGATCACATAAGGCCGTCTTAATCGTGGTGTCGCCAATGGTACACGGTATTGAGAAGCTTCCCGGATCTTTAAGTTTCGGAGGTGAACTCCCTTGAAGGATTGCACTACTCACCTTAGTGAAGGCGATAGTTTCAAGCTTCCGGATTGACTTCTTTTTCGTAAGGATGTCCTTCATGTACTTTGCATAGGCCGACACGTGATTGATTAATTCCGTAAAAGGAATCGAGGCTTCCAAGTTCTTGACAATTTCCATGAATTTCCCAAGTTGGTCATCAAATTTGGGCTTAGCTTGACGACTTGGAAAAGGAAGTCTAATCACAATGGGCACCTTCTCCTTGGCCTTTTCTTGACTTTTCTTGGAAACTTCTACTTTTGTTGGTTCTCCTTCCTTGGAGTTTTGCACAACTTCTTCTTTATCACTAGCTTCCACAATTTCATCCTAAACTTACTTCTTTGGTCCTTCATATCTCGTTCCACTCCTCAAGTGAATGGCACTAACCGTTTCATGTCTCGGGGGATTACTTTGAGGTGGTAATTGCCCCTTTTGTCTTTGTGAGCTTGAAGATGCTAGTTGAGTCAATTGGGTTTCCAACATTTTGGTGTTGTCTAGGATGTTGTTGATGGTGATTTTCTTTGCTTGACTATTCTTTTGCATTTGAGTGAAAAACTCTTGTTGATTCTTTTGCATTTAAAGGACCTCTTTTTGAACATCAAAACCTTGGTCATTTTGTTGATTGTATGGAGTTTTGTTTTGATAACCTTGATTTTGGTTGAAAAAGAGTCTTTGGTTTTGGTTTCTCATGGGAGGTGGGGTGTATGTTGGTTGAGGGTTTTGAACATTTTGGCTTTTGTATGAGAAATTTGGGTGGAATTTGGTGTTTTCATTGTAATAATTAGAATAAGGGGTACCACTCTTGTATGCTTGAAAAGAATTCACTTGTTCATTTGTTCCCCTACATTCACTTTGGTCATGTCCCAAAGTTCCATAATTCTCACATATCCCACTTGGGATTGATGAAGATGCCGTCATGGCATTGACATGTTGCTTTGGTGATTTTGAGGCTTCTTCAAGTCTAGCCATAGCTTTCTCAAACTTCAAGTTGATGGTATCAATGTGAGCACTAAGTTGAGCACCCAATTGAGTAATAGAGTCCACTTCATGCTTTCCTCCTCTAGTAGCCATGCGAGGTCTACTATATTGTGAGTTATGGATCGCCATTTTCTTAATCTTGTTCCAAGTTTGATTATCGTCAACTTCGGTGAACATACCATTCGATCCCATGTTGAGAATGTTTCTTGAGTCTTCATAAAGACCGTTCAAAAATTGTTGAACCAAGAACCACTCGCTAAGTCCATGATGAGTACATGAGCGACAAATTTCTTTGAACCGCTCCCAAGCTTCATAAAAATATTCTTCATCCCTTTTCTTAAAACTCATAATTTGAGCTCTTAGCATGTTAGTCTTTTCCGGAGGGTAGAATTTTTAGTAGAAAGCTTGAGCCAACTTCTTCCAAGAGTCAATTCCAAGAGTAGCCTTATCAAGGCTCTTCAACCATTATTTTGCGGTGCCGATTAGAGAAAAAGGAAATAAGACCCATCGAATTTGGTCTTGAGTTACACCGGTTTGTGAAATCGCATCACAATAGTCACAAAAAGTCTCCATGTGAAAATGAGGGTCTTCACTAGGCAACCCCCCAAATTGGCTTCTTTCGACTAATTGGATAAATGCGATTTGGCAATGAAGTTTCCGGTTAAGTGTTGTGGCGTGGGAGTCCCATTGGGTAAGTCGTCCTCGGTCGGTACTGAATGTGATGAAAATTTAGACATTGTGGGTTGATTTTGTGTTGGATTTTGTGTTGGGTTCTCCTCACCTTCTGTTGCAAAAGGGTTGTCGAACTCGATAGTGTTTGGTTGAATATCTACAACCTCACCAATACCTCTCATAGTACCTCTAGCAAGTCTTCTATTGTTTGTCAGAGTCCTTTCAATTTCGTGATCAATGGGTAGCAAGTTACCTTGTGATCTTCTAGACATGCAAAATATCAAACAACTCGAAAATAATTAGAACAAAGCTTGAGGAGTTTTACTTCCCCAAGGCAAAGAAAGACACAACTAATAACAATCTAAGAAAATCTAAATCAAGTTAACACCGTCCCTGACAACGGCGCCATTTTTGGTCGGACCCTCTCGGGCTATGTTTCGGTTACTTGTCATTAGGAGCACCTAGACCAAAACAATATTTATATCTCCACAAACAACTCTACTATTAGTACAGAGGTAAGTAAAGGTCGGATCCCAAAGGACGGGTATTGAAGCAAGATTTTCGATTGCAAGTAGCAGTTTCTAGGGGTGTCACAATTTGGGGTTTGAAGTAGAAGATCACTAAATTAAATAGCAATAAAAGTAAACAAGCAAGATGATTAAAAAGGGATGTAAACAATTGATAAAAAGCACTAGGGTGTCATGAGGTCATAGGGGATTCATGAGAATTGATCATAAAAACATATTCTGAAATTATAAGCAAGCAATTATTGTTGTGATGGATCGAGTTGGTTTATATCTTACAATCCTAGGAAGGTTTGGGTCCCGGAGCCGAATCGTTTAGATTATACAACACCTACAAGTCGACTTAATCCTCCCTACTCAACTATATCCATGGTCTAATGAGACTCGAGTTGGTTTATATCTTACAAGTCTCATTTAAAAGGTAAGTGATGGGTAAAAATGCAAGGATTCATAGGCTCGTATTTCATCAAACATAACATGTGCATAAGTTGAGATCACAACAAGCAAGCAAATAAATTATGAAAACATATTAAATTAAGCATGAATGATCCCCCATGTTGGTTTCCCCTAATTACCCATTAACTCTAGTTAAAGAAACTACTCACTCATCATCATGGTAAACATGCTAGCAAGGTTGTCAATCATACTAACAAAGCAAAACATGATGAACAAATAAAGACGATTAACAATAATTAAAAAGGGATTAAAAGAATTATACCTACTAATGATTCCAATAATAAAGCAAAGAATAATAGAAGTACTTGATGAATGATTGGAAGGTTGTCAATCTCCCAATAATAACCCAAATAATCTTCAATTACCCAAAATAAAAGATGAACAAAAGAGAGATTAAGGAAATGAGATTTGTATTAAGACTTGATTAAAAGTTGATTACAAGATTAAGAAGAGATTAGAATGATATAAACTACACTAGAGATTGATAAGAAGAACATGATTATCTAATTAGACTAATAGGTATTTATAGTGGGGATTAGGTACACAAATTAGGGTTTACTAAGGGCTTAAATGACGATTAAGTCCATGAGGAATCACTCCTCTCAAAAGAGATGCCGGTATCCTTTTTGCCGGTCTTTCCGAAATATGCGCATCCTTCATAGAACAAGAAGAAAATGAAAGTTGTTGTAACACAATCCGAGCGTCCAAGGCATCGGGACTAGCGGATTGCCTGGCTGCGGGACGAGCGGATTCCTTGGCCGGACGCTCGGATTCTGGCCATCTTGGACGAGCGTCCCGAGGGTCAAGCCGCTCGGATTCTGGATCAGTTTTCTTCTTTTCTTTCTCCTTCTTCCAACAATCCTCGTGGATCTTGGCGGAGATGCAAGGATCTTTCCTCAACATTGCCCATCTACTATAATATGTACAAAGGCCTTCTTGTCTCGTCTTCTGTTTGATGCTTGGTCATTGAATTCAATCAATTTAGCTCTATTTTGCTATGAAAATGCAAGGTTTGCACTCCTTTCCTACCAAGGGAACAAAACCTAAAATAATATGCAAAACAAAGGACTAAAGATAGTAAATGACCGAAATATGCACTAAAAAGCATGGGAACAAGGCTAATTCGGGGACTAAATATGCTCAAATAATGGTCACATCAGTTAGGTGGTGTGCCGAGTGAATTGAGGTATGAGAACTGTTTAAGTAAGAGAGCCTTGGATATGGAAATGGTGAGTGTTTAGATTATAGGCGGTTATCTTTGACAAGCGATGGTGATGAGGATAATGAGAAGATATAGCTAAGGATTTAGTATTAGTGAGTTACGAGGACGTAAAATTTGTCTTAAGAGGAGTAGGATGCGATAAAAGAGAGTTTTTTATGGTTGTGCATGTTGTAGTATAATTGGAAGTAGAGTGTTGGTGTAGCATAACGGTCATGGTCGTGCTTGTAGTAGTTCGATGTTTAAGAATGAGAGAATATTTCGATAGTGCTGACAGTTGGATGATGATGTTTATGAGTTCGATAGTATTGACAGTTGGATGATAATGTTTATGAGTTCGAGAGTGTTGACAGTGGGATGATGATGTTTATGAGTGTGAGTAAACTTCGAGGACGAAGTTCCTTTTAAGGGTGGTAGAATGTAACATTCCGTTTGATGTTATGAGTGTGTTGATATCGCATTTTCTAGTGGATAATATGTTACGGAGCTAGCAGCGTTTGTGGATAGTAGTTGGTAGTGTTTGGAGTTGGTGTCGAGAGAGACTATGACGTAGTTGATACGATATCGAGAGCCGTGTTGTGGAGGTAGGCATAGTTGGTCTTAAGAGTTCATGTGTTATAGGTTGGGGTTTTGTTTTGAGTTCGTAGTTGCGTTGTTGTGTCTTAATCGAGTTTATATGTTTGTTTTTATGTATGGGTTGCACTTCGGGGACGAACTACCTTTTAAGGAGGGAAGACTGTAATACTACGGGTTTCTATGTCTATGGGTACTCTATCGAGTGGGGCTTACTCTGTCGAGTAAGTATGTTTTTTACGGAAAATAGTAGTCTGCCTGATGGGTACTCGATCGAGTACGTGTGGCACTCGGTCGAGTAAGGGGCACTCGATCGAGTATGTCACTTACTCGATCGAGTAAGTGTGTTTTACGGGTGATTTTGACGGGTTTTCTTAATAATGCGGGATTAGTAAATAAAGCCTTCGTCATCTTTCTTAATCTCTTTTATCATTCTACAAACCCCTTTTAAGAAGAAAAGAAGTTACATAAGTGTGTTCCTCACATTGTTAACAAATCCACAAGGCTAGGAGTGTCAGATCATCTTGTTCTTTACGCCGTTGTGATCCTTTTGTCGAGGGTAAGCTTTTTATATAATTTTTATAATGTTTTGTTAAAGTTGGTTGAAACCCTAATTGGGTAATTTGGGCGTTTTGGGGAGTATTTTTGATGTTAGATTGTGATTGTATGATTGTATGTTTGATAGGAAGTAATTTCAGTGAAGGACGATGTTGATTAGCTGATTGTGACGATCTTGGTGATTGCTATTTCAAGTAGGGTTTCCATACTCAGTATTAGTTACATGATTGTGTGGTGATTGTTGTTGTGACTATTGGTTACGTATAATGTTGGTTGATCTGGTTGGTTGTGGATTTTCTACTATTGATTGGTTTGTATCTGTCTGTAATCTTCGGGGTGCGTCCCTGGCTGAGTGGAGTCACTTGCGAAAGTGTCTTCACGCCCTTGATTCGCCTTCTGTGGAACCCGCCACAGCATGGATGTGCACATTAATGAACATGGGTTTGTCGCTCGATGGAGATGAGCCACTACAACAAAAAAACGCGGGTTAGTGACGGCCCCACCGACGGAAGAAAGAGGCCGTCAGAAAACACAGGTTACCGACGGATTTGTGACGGAATTTCCGTCGGTAACGTTTCCTGACGGACAATCCGTCAGTAAATATTGGCGCGTTGACAAAGTCAATGGCGCTAAAAAACCTGTGACGGAAATTCCGTGAGTAATTCCATAAAACTGACGGAATTTCCGTCATTACTATTCACATGCAACATTGGAGGACAGCTGGAAAGAGTTTAGCATAACTGACGGAATATCCGTCAGTATTTTGAAAAAACTGACGGAATATCCGTCAGTGGGTCAATTATTAGTTGATTTCAGTGTGTGACAGGGTGTCACAATAATTATCTTACTGACGGATATTCCATCAGAATTTTCAAAATACTGACGGAATTTCCGTCGGGATTTCTGCTTTAGCTGACATGTACAGTCACTTGCATTATTTTCTGATAAAGTGAACTTATAACGGAATTTCTGTCAGTGATTTCTATTTAACCGACGGAATTTCTGTCAGATGTTTCTATTATCTGAAACACGCGAATAGTTTTTCCTTCACTTTACCAAAATTCCCCCAAATCAATTAAAATCGCCTTAACCCTAACCTCCTTAAAACCCGACACTACCACCACCCTCCTCCACTTCTGGCGCCACCACCACCACCAACACCACCACGCCGTCGCCGTCACTATAAGGTAATTAACTTTATCTTTTTTTCCTCTGTCCTTTATCTTTTTCCTTCTCCTTCATCCTTTTCCTTCTCCTTTTCTTATTTACTTTTTTTTTTGTCCATAGCAGCCCGCCACCGCCGTCGCCGACCCACGTCCGCCGCCAACAACCCCTGCCGCCGACCCCACGTCCGCCGCCTGCCGCCACTGCCCCATCTTTTTCATTTTTTTTCAAGTTAATTAGGTATTACTCCTTTTAATTTTTTTAATTAGTTTAATTAATTTAGATTATTAGTTATTGTTTTAATTGTTGTTGAAAAAGGGTAGGTGTTGATGCATGTTGACTTAGGATAGAAGCCAATGTTGTGACGGATGTATGTTGTTAATTTAGATTATTAGTTATATTTTTTTTTAATGTATGCATGTTGACTTAAGATAGATATTTAATTTTATTGTTAAAAATTAGATTATTGTTAAATGTTAATTAGAATAGTTATGAATTAGACTAGATATGTAAAATGAAATGTAAATCATGTTAGTTTGTGTTAATTGAAAAAGTAGTCATTGTTGTATGTTTGGTTTTTAATATTGTTAAAATTGTTGTTCATATTGACCTAGTACCCGTTCAAAAATTACTCACTAGGAGTAATTTTTGAATAGTCCCCGTTTTGGGACTGTCTTTGTACGTTTTAAGTCACTAAGGTAGTAAACATGTGCTTGTGATTTGTTAATGAGAAAAGAGTTTGTTGACAATTCCTTTAATGTTCTCTAAATCCATATGTAGAGTAATTATTTATTCTATATTGTGTATTTGGATAACGGATGGGAATTGCTGCCGAATTTTTTTTCTCATTAATAAATCACAAGTACATGTTTGATAGTGACTTAAAACGTACATTGATGGGTTTAGGTTGGAGTGATAAGGACCGAATTCAAAGAAATACAATATTTATATTGGTTAAAATGTTAAATTATTGTGTATTATGCTTGATTTTGATTGTTGTTAGGTTATTATCTTTTTTAATGACATATATAAATGTGTATATATATAATAACATGAAAAGATTAGAACGGCAGTGGATGTATGAAAGAGTAGACGAAAAAAGAAACCCAAGAAAGCATTTGCAGAGGGGGTGAAAGAGTTTATTAAATTCGCGGAAGGAAGTAGTGAGTACAAGAATTTAGGTGAAATGAGGTGTCCGTGTAAGAAATGCAAAAACCTAGGTTTTAAAAGGAAAGCAGATGTTCAAATTCATCTTTGGTCGTATGGTTTCGCAGATAATTATTATGTATGGACATATCACGGTGAGAAACTACCTAGTACAAATGCTAGTGAGAATCCTTACCGTGAGTTCGTGAAAAATGCATTGCGTGATACTGTTGACCAAATTTTGGAGGATCGACTTAATCCTGATGACTTTAACGATGAAGAAGTGCGTTATGAAACCCCGAACCCCCAAGTTTCTTCGTTCTTTAAAATGTTAGAGCAAGCCGAACAGCCGGTGTTTGAGGGAAGTGATATGAGTTTGTTGCAAGTAGCTGCTAGGTTGTTATCACTCAAATGTGAGAACAACATATATCTCTTAGATGCGCTAATGGTTTTGTATCGTTCGTTGGTGACATAATTCCAAAGGAAAATCAAATGGCGCGCAATTTTAATGAGATTAAAAAAGTTCTGAAGAGACTCCAACTTCCCCATGAAAAGATTGATGCATGTCTCAATGGATGCATGCTTTTCTGGGAGGAAAATTCTAATCTTGAAGAATGTACAAAGTGTCGTGCATCTCGGTACAAAGGTAAAAAGAATTCAAATGGGAGACGAATTCCATGTAAACCAGTAACTTATTTCCCGCTTGCGCCAAGGTTACAACGACTATATGCAACTAAGCACATAGCAGGTGAGATGAGTTGGCACTACAAAAACTCTCGAGTAAGAGAAAGGGGAACAATGGCACATCCAAGTGATGGAGAAGCGTGGAAGCATTTCGATAGAGAGCATCCAGATTTTGCAAGTGAACCCTGGAATATTAGGCTAGGTTTGTGTACGGATGGATTTCAACCTTTTGGGCAGTTTGGGACGAAATACTCTTGTTGGCCCGTGATTGTGACTCCGTACAACTTACCACCTTGGTTATGCATGAAGAGACAATTTATTTTCTTATCTGTACTAGTTCCCGGTCCTAAGAACCCTAAGTCAAATTTAGATGTTTTCCTCCAATCGTTGATCAAAGAGTTGAAACAACTTTGGGAAACCGGCGTGGACACCTACGATGTCTCTAAGAAACTAAATTTTCAATTAAAAGCTGCATTAATGTGGACGATCAACGATTTCCCGGCATATGGCATGCTTTCTGGTTGGTCCACAAGTGGATATCGTGCCTGTCCTTATTGTCCAGAAAATGATCATAGATCTTTTTGGCTTAAAAATAGCAAAAAGGTTTGTTGGTTTGATCGTCACCGTGAGTACTTAAGACCTGATCATCCTTTCCACGATAATTGTAAGCATTTTCTTAAAAACTGAAAAACTGAGAATCACATAGCCGCATCGAAACTAACGGGTGATAAAATGTGGGAATCCGTAAAAGACTTGCCTAAAATAGTTGATGCTTCTGATCAAGAATTGAAAAGATTGAAAGATCAGAATGAATGTTGGTGGAAACAAAGCATAAACTGGGAACTTCCCTACTGGAAAACGTTGCTGATTCGACACAACTTGGACGTTATGCACATTGAGAAATTTTTTTTTGAACAACTTATCAACACCATCATGGATGTACCAGGTAAAACTAAATTTGACCCTAAGGGTAAAGAAGACTTTAATGAACTTTGCTATAAATGGCCCACATCATCTAGGTTTGTTTTATCAACCGCGGAGAAAAAGGCTCTATGTCAGTAAAATGGAAAAACTGAGGGAAATTCCGTCACTTCCCTTTTTTTAATTTGATTTTATCAACTGGAATGATCTGCCACGTGTCTAATTGCTGACGGAATAACCGTCAGTAAAATGAAAAAACTGACGGAAATTCCGTCAGTAAAATGAAAAAGCTGACGGAATAACCGTCACTTTTGTCCTAGAAATAAGGACGATTTACCCGTCAATGATCCGTTAATGATAGGAATACTGACGGAAATTCCGTCAGTACACGTTTTTTAGTGACGAAATAAGCTGACTCCGTTTCCTGACGGAATTTCCGTCAGGAAAATGAAATACCGACCGAAAAGCCGTCAGTATGGCCTTAATTTTTCCGTCGGTTTCCCCCGTTTTCGTTGTAGTGAGCGGGGCTTAGGTGGGAACGGCTGCGGTCCCCCACTGGCGGCGAGGAGTACCTGTTGTGATGGGTACTCTGGCTGGGCTACACACTTTAGTGTGTAGTTAGTTGTGTGGAGATTGGAGATGGAGAGTGGGGTTGTGTTTAGCTGTTTGAACTATTTGTGTACTTGTTTCATTGTGGTTTTGGCTTTGTGTAATCAGTACTGACCCCGATTAAATGTTATAAAAAATGTGGTGATCCATTCGGGGGTGGTGAGCAGTTGTTGGGTAGGTATGAGAAGATACGCTTGGGTTAGCTGGGATGAGTTACCACGATGCTGTCATAGAGTCTTCCGTTGTTTTGGACTAGCTGTTTAGCACTTTAGGATTTGAGAACATTGTATTTCATTTTTATCAGTTTGGCTTTTGGACATGTAATCATTTTAAACAATATTGCTAATTAAGTATGTTTCTTTATTGTCATTTGATTAACATTGCCTCGGGTAACCGAGATGGTAGCACTTCTATGCTTTAGGTGGTCCTGGAAAGGCTCTTGGAGTATGGGGGTGTTATAGCCATAGTATGAACTGACTGGGGAGAGTTTAACGGAAATCCATGAGTCGGTTCTGTTCGGGGAGAAGCAATAGGTTGTTTGGGAGGTCCTTGTGCACCATAGGAATCCGATATGTCTTGAGACTGAAAAGGTTTGAATGTCGGACACTCAGGAGCAACACGTCTTCTCTTTGGCGCGGGAGGTTCGTTGAACGCGTTACTTAACGTGATAGCCGCAACCACAAAAGTATGCTCATTCCAACAGGGTTCATCATTAGTACCCTTTGTTGAAGTTGTCACCCGAACACGGTGTTTCCCAGAGTCTGACCTACCAACTGTAGCGGCCGTCTCGTGAGCAACATGGACTGTGGTATATACATCTGAATTCTAGGTAGTAACGGTATCATTGTTGCGAATGTCATTGCAACTAACAGTGGGGTCAACTTTATCGCAGTCTACATTTGCCCCAACCCCTGCCTCAGGAATACCAGGTGGTGTCAAGTGAAACCCACCTAGTAAAGAATCTGCCATGGCAGAAAGCTGACCGACAACTACAGAATTTGGCATTATAAGCTTAGCACTGTTGATTGAATCTGCAAATTTATGAAATACAGTAGCAAGGGCTTTCGCTGTGTTTGCCATCATTTCAATACAAGTACTGACACGTGACATATTATCATCCCGATTGTCGTGCTCATTGTTGTCGGGCGCATCATTCTCATTCTCAACGACATCTTGCTCAATCATAACATCAGGTTGTGTTCTGGTATTGCATTCCACAAAACCAAACCCAAAGCACCCGGGATGTTTTACCAACTGGTTAACAACAAACCCAGAACCAAACCGACGAGCTTCCTTTTTTCTTTAGATATACGAAAAGATATCGCCTCCTTCGTCCATGTGCATAACGTCCCGAACACCCAATCAACTGTTCTAGCCTTGAAAACTGACCTATCAAGATAAATGAGGATTAGAACTAGTATAGGTCCTCTATAAATCTTCTTGTAGCCCCCATTGTCTTCCTTTTCTTTCTCAGCCCGCCACTATTTCTTCGGGTGAAGTCGCACCAATTCATCTGTGGTATTAACGAGACATCCCTCAAACACTTGAGTATCCGAACACTTGGGATGTTATCCTTAACTCCCATAAGTAAAGCAGACACGATAAACACAATAAAATTTCTATTGAAATCTGCCCCACTTTGTCTTTGTTCGGCCATCTTAGGGAAGATATGGCTATTGGTCACTTTGTCAACAACCTCATATTGGGATTTCTATTCATTCACCAGCTCTACAAACACTTCAGTCTGCTCAAATCGGGTCGCTTGCGAGATTGCTATCTCACCCATGGGTAGCCCTGTGGCAAGATGAACATCTTCGTCACGAATAGGGAGTTGCATGTTTAAAAGAGAAGACGTGAATGGGTCAAAGCTCGAAACAAGCCAGTATGCCAGCTGGCCAGGGATCATGTCAGTCTTAAGGCACAAGATGCCGCCAAATCCCATCTCCTGAATATCTGAAATCTGATTATCAGACAGGCCACTATTGATGAATTGTAGAAGAAATTTAGGACTCATTCTTGTCTTAAATACCGGAAAATCATCGGTAGAAACAGAACCAGCCTGTTGTATTCTTATACCAGAGGCTTCCTGGTGATTACTTGTGCCACCTACATCTAACGCCGATGGTCTTGGCCTAGATCTGTTCATTAATACACCTGCAGTCATAAAAAATGTAGCTGGTGATGATTATAACGTACTGATGTGACCATAAATGGCGCATATTTAGCCCCCGAATTAGCCTTGTTCCCATGCTTTTTAGTTCTTATTTGGGTCATTTCTTATCTTTAGTTCTTTGTTTTGCATATTCTTTGAGATTTTGATCCCTTGGTAGGAAAGGAGTAAGAATCTTGCATTTTCATGGCATAACGAGACTAAATTGATCGAATTCAATGACCAAGCATCAAGGAGAGACAAGATTAGAAGGCCTTTGTACATATCATAGTAGAAGAGCAATGTTGAGAAAGGATCCTTGAGTCCCCAAGGAAATCCCCAAGGAATTTATGAAGAAAAGGGAAGAAAAGAAGAAGATTTGTTTGTCGATCGACAATCCGAGCGGATTGTCACCAATCCGTCCATCCCCAAAGAAGACAATCCGAGCGGCTTTGCCACAATCCGCTCGGATTCCCCTCCACAATCCGCCCGGATTCCCCGAATCCGCTCGGATTCCAACGAGAATCCGCCCGTCCCGACCCTATTCCGCCCGGATTCTAGCACAAAGACGGATTGTCTTCTCCAAGCTACGAAGAAAGAAGCCCTTCTCTCAGAAAATACCGGCTCCTCCTTGCTCAACTTAAAAAGTGTAATTACTAGTTTAGCCCTTAGTTAACCCTAATGCATCCTCCCTAATTTCCACTATAAATACCCCATTAGTCTAATTAGAGGAGCATGTTCTTCTTATCAATAATTAGTGTAGTTAATATCAATCAAATCTCTCTTTAATATTGTAATCAAGTATTAATCAAGTTTTAATCCAAGTTTTAGTTCTTCAATCTCTCTTTTGTTCATCCTTTATTTTGGGTAATTGAAGATTATTTTGGGTTATTGTTGGGAGATTGACAACCTCTCAATCAAGCATTCAAGTACTTCTTTTATCTTTGCTTTATTATTGGAATCATTAGTAGGTATAATCTCTTAATCCCTTTTTAATTATTGTTAATTACTTTCATTTATTCATCATGTTTCATATTGTTGGTATGATTGAAAACCTTGCTAGCATGATCAACATGATAATGAGTGAGTAGTCTCTTAGCTAGGGTTAATGGGTGATTAGGGGAAACCAACATGGGGAATGATTCATGCTTAAATTAATATGCTTTCATGTTTTATTTGCTTGCTTGTTTTGATCTCAACTCATGCACATGTTATATTTGATGAAATGCTAAGCCTATGAATCCTTGCATTTACTATCATCTTCTATCATTTCAATGAGACTTGTAAGACATAACCCAACTCGAGTTTCATTAGACCATGCATGTTGTTGAGTAGGGAAGATTAAGTCGACTTGTAGGTGTTGTACAATCTAATCGATTCGGCTCCGGGACCCAAACTTTCCTAGGATTGTAAGATATAACCCAACTCAATCCATCACAACAATAATTGCTTGCTTATAATTTGAGAACATGTTTGTATGATCATATCCCATGATTCCCCTATGATCCCATGACACCCTAGTGCCTTTAATCAATTGTTTACACCCCTTTAATTCATCTTGCTTGTTTATTTTCATTGCTATTTTAGTTTAGTAACCTTCTACATCAACCCAATTTGTGACACCCCTTAGACACCACTAGTTACAATAGAAATCTCATTTCAACTCCCGTCCCTTGGGATCCGACCTTTACTTGCCTCTTTACTAATTGTAGAGTTGTTTGTGGAGCTATAAATTGTGTTTTGATTCGACCGTGACCAACGACCACATCTTAATTTGTGAACACTTAGCGGGATCGCATCAAAAATGGCGCCGTTGCCGGGGACGGTGTTTGTTTGATTTAGATTTCTTTTTATTGTTTTTAGTTGTGTCTTTCTTCGCCTTGAGGAAGTAAAACTCCTCAAGGTTTGTTCTAATTGTTTTCGAGTTGTTTGATATTTTACATGTCTAGAAGGTTACAAGGTGATTTGTTACCTTTTGACCGTGAAATCGAAAGATCCTTGACGAACAATAGGAGACTTGTTAGGAGGAATTTAAGAGGTATTAGTGAAGTTGTTCAACCCACTAGTGAGTTTGTCAATCCTTTCGCAATAGAAGGAGAAGAAAACCCATTACACAATACCCCACAAAATCCTCCTACGATGCCAAAATTCTCGTCACACTCCGTACCCACCGAGGAGAATCTACCAAATGGTACTCCTACACTGCAACATTTAACCGGAAATTTTATTGCCAAGTCCGCCTTCATCCAATTAGTTGAGAGGAGCCAATTCGGGGGGATGCCTAGTGAGGACCCTCATTCTCATATGGAAACCTTTTGCGACTATTGTGATGCTATCTCTCTGATTTGACCATAATTAGCGCACATTTAGTCCCCTAATTGAGCCTATTTTGCATACTATTATAGCATTTTATGGCCATTTTATCCGTCAAAACCTTCCTATTTGCTTTTCTATCGCATTTCATATGTTTTGTAGAAAAGGAGATAATAAGGCGGAAATTCCCGTCTTTCGTGCATATTTGGAAGCTTATTGATGATATTAGATGGACTAGTATGAAGAGGAAGCAAAGACTAAAGACCAATCTCGCAAGAATAAAATGGGAATGAGCAAAAGGGGAAAAAAGAAGAAAAACCATCTTTGAAGAACAATCCGAGCGGATTGTACCAAATCCGCCCGCCCGTCTCCACCGAACAATCCGAGCGTCCCGCTCTTGAATCCGCTCGGATTCATCCACCCGAATCCGCCCGGATTCTCTTGAATCCGCTCGGATTCCTTTGCTAGATTCCGTCCGTCCCGGCCAATACGCACGGATTTCTTCACAGCATGATTTCGTCTTCTCCAAGCTTCAATGAAAGACTCCCTTCCTTCGAGAAATACCGGAGTCTCCCTGCTCAAATCTCAAAAGTGTAATTACTAGTTTAGCCCTTAGTTAACCCTAATGCATCCACCTAATTTCTACTATAAATACCCCATTTGTAAATAATTAAAGGGGCATCTCATATATGTTGTTTTTGGGTAGAAAATCCTTCTTAGATTAGATTAGGAGTAGATTAGAATAGATTACTCTTTAATCTTCACACAAATTACACATTAATCTCTCCTTAATTATTATTCAAGTTTATTATTCAAGTTTATTATTGGGTAATTGAAGATTATTGGGTTATTGTTGGGAGATTGACAACCTTCCATCAATTATCAAGTTCTTCTATTATTCTTTGCATTATTGTTTTGGAATCTCCATAGGTATAATCCTCTTAATCCTTGTTTTAATTATTGTTAATCTTTCTTACTTGTTCATCATGTTTTACCTTGTTAATATGATTGACAACCTTGTTAACATGCTAAACTTGATAATGAGTGAGTAGTTTCTTTAGCTAGGATTAGTGGGTAATTAGGGGAAACCAACATGGGATTGATTCATGCTTAATCTAATGTGTTTTCATAATCAAATTGCTTGCTTGTTGTGATGTCAACTTTATGCACATGTTATGTTTGATGAAATGCTAAGCCTATGAATCCTTGCATTTTTACCATCTCTTATCTATTCAACTTGACTTGTAAGATATAAACCAACTCGAGTCTTGTTAGACCATGCATAGAAGTTGAATAGGAGGAAAGTAAGTCGACTTGTAGGTGTTGTACAATCTAATCGATTCGGCTCCGGGACCCAACTCTTCCTATGAACCGTAAGATATAACCCAACTCGGTTCCTCCACAACATTAATTGCTTGCTTATAATTGTAAACATGTTTGTATGATCAACACCATGAATCCCCTATGACCCCATGATATCCTAGCACTTTTAATCATTTGTTTACATCCTTTATTTCATTGCTTGATTTACTTTATTGTTTGCATTAGTTTAGACACAACTACAACCCCAACCAAATTGTGACACTAGCATAAATTGAGATAGATGGACTTAGAACCCAAAGCACACCGTCCCATGGATCGACCTCGACTTACCGCTAACTAGTTGTTTGTTGAGTATTATAAATTGTGTTTGATTGGATGTGACCCGACGACATCACTCCACATCAAAATGGCGCCGTTGCCGGGGACGGTGCTATGTGATTAAGTTCTTACTTGTTTGTCTATTTTGATTATGCTTTCACCTTGAGGAACTTGTTCCTCAAGGATTGTTCTTACCCTTTTTGTGTAGTTTCCATGCTTGTAGTTGTTTCCTTGTCTTAGTTATGATGACTCAAGACATGTGTTATGGAGTATGTGGTGGATCTTTTGAGTATGACTATGAGTATGGGGAGTTTGAGGAGCAAGTCAACACAAACCTACCTTATTATTCGTACAAAGAAAATCCTAACCACTACCCAAATTTTTCTCACCAAAATTACCACACCCAATATCAACAACAACCACCCACTCAATACCCGTTTCACAATGAACCTCAAATACCACAATACAACCATTTTCGCACCCACCCACAACAAAGAAATGAACCCATTCAAAACATGATCCTCCAAATGATGGGAGACCAACAAAACGTCTTCAAACAAATGCTAGAAGAGAGCCGAAAAGAAAAAGATGTTCTTAAAAACATCGTTATCCAAAGAAAAGAATTGGGGATTCAAATTGCCCAATTAAAAGAATTCCAAGCAACTCCTCACCACCGCTCTTTGGATATTGAGCATAAATGCGAGTTTGAAGTAGTGACATTTGACATGGAAGATGAAAAGTGGGAGGAGCCAAGTTCCTTGAACTCTTGTGAGTATGAAAGTGTGGTATTTGATGAGGAAGACATGAAGTTGAGCAAACCAAATGTTCTTAACATTTGTGAGTATGAGGGTGTGTCCTTTGATGTGAACATTGAGGTGTTGAAAAAGGAGCTAGATGAAGCCCCCATTCATGATTTACGTGAAGATAGCAACAATGATGATGAACCTAGAGGAGGGATTCACAAAATCACCTTGCTTGAGGAGCCTATCCTTGAGGCATTTGAGATACCCTATCATGAAGAAGAACGTCCTTCCTTTATCCTTCATGAAGACCACTTGGCACCTATCATGGAGCCAATGATCATTGAAGAGGATATGTTAGATCTTCTTCAAAAAGCCAAAGTGTCTTACAAGAGTTATTTGGTGAAAAAGCTCAAAGAGAAAATTGCTCGTGAGGCTACATGTGAAGCTTTGGCACCCATAATCTCAACTCCTATGGTATCCGATCATCAAGACTCTCCTTCCACCTTGGAAGGATTGAAGAATCAAAATGCTATCATCCTCACCAAAATTGAAGAAGAAGTTGGTAAGTGGAAGTCTTCGGATGGACATGAACCATACTTCATACCTAGTGTTGACAAGAATCATGGGCTAATTGGTTTGAAGCATCGTGAATATCCAAGTGCCAAGAAGAGGAAGAAAACAAGAATGAATGATAAAATTCCTTGGCCAAGCTCCGTCTTGAAGTTAAGCAAACCATACTTATGCTTATTTGGAGCTTGTTCACAAGCTTTTGATCTTCTACTAAGAGCCTTGAGCTCTATGGATAAGAACTTCTACAAATTGAACTAGTTTGGTGGAGTCCTACCTCAAACCACCATTTGTAAGATATTTCTTGAACCTTTTTATTTTGTATAATATTGTACATTTTTATTGTTGCATTTAATTTCTTGCATGAGAGAGAAGAGAGAGAGAGTCATCTTACATGATTTATGAGCAAATTTCAGAAAAAGATAAGAAAAAAAGGAGAAAATCAGTGAAAAAGGGGTTTATCATTTCACGAAAGAAGAAAGAAGAAAGAGAAAGAAGTAGAGACGCTCGGATCCAAGCAAATCCGCCCGTCCAGGGCCCACGGAAAAGAAAAAGCTGAAACTGAGAAAGAATCCGAGCGGATTCAAAGAAATCCGCCCGTCCCTTACAATCCGTCCGTCTTCTTCACGGGACGCCCGTCCCAAATGACGTCCAGAAGCAAGATTTTATTCTGCGCCATAATCCGTGCGGATTATCAAGAATCCGCCCGTCCTGATCAAGACGTCCGTCCCCATCGAGAATCCGCCCGTCCTCTCCCTGCTTCTCAACCAACAGATTTCTCTGTTCTAGAATCCGTGCGGATTCTACAGAAGACGCCCGTCTTCCCCATCGAGAATCCGCCCGTCCCGTCTGCAATCCGCTCGGATTGTACTGTTCACACGAGAAAAACGGGTTAGGTCCAACCCTATCCGTTCGGATTCCCTTCTTCTTCTATATAAACACCCCCCTTCTCCCTCATTTCCTCATTTCCTCATCTTATCAAACCCTAAAACACCTTCATATCCTCAAAATCACCCACATCAATCTACCCACATCACCCACATCACCCACATCACCCCCATCACCAACATGAGTTCAAAGGGGAAGGCCAAGAAATTGATTGAATCGATCGCGAAGAAGCGCAAGGGATCATCCTCTTCAACACAACGAGATGTGATAATGAAGGGAGGTATTGAACAACTCAACAACTTCCAAGAAGTGATCTTCCTATCCGACGACCAACGCGAAAAATTCGTCGAGCTTCTAGGTAAGAAATACGAACCTACTCAATTTGTTGACACTAGGGTGGTGGAAATCCTTAAGATAAGGTACCCTACCGAGATGTTCTTCAATGGCCTTGGTATTGGGGACCTTTTTCATGCTCATGAAGAGACTTACCTTAGTCTCACCCTTGAGTTCTTGAGTAGCCTTCGCATTATAGCGGATGCCCGGAACAATTTAGGCATGGAGTTTAGGTTATGCAACCGAGACCATGTTCTTTCTCTTGAGGAATTTGCCTATGTTTTTGGTCTTCAAGTACCCACCGCCTATACCGAAAAGCCCGATAATTTTCATGTGGATTTTCTTTGGAAAGCTATCTCCGGGAGGGACTTTACCCATATAAAGCGTTGCTATACTTTTGCTATCCAACATCCGGTGATTAGATTCACCGAACGCTTTGTAGCCGGGTGCATCAATGGGAGGTACGAGCAAGATCGGTGTACTCTCATCGACTTAACTTTTCTTGAGCCTTATTTGAATGTTCGAGCGGTGAGGCGTTATAACTTCAATACGCCACTTGAGATACTCACTAGGTTCCACGACTTTGCTCAAGGGACATCTCAACTTAAGACCTTCGTGATGGGAGGTCTAATTACAATTTTGGCTAAACACCTTTGTCCCGGGTTCAATGCCCGAGGGACCTATATTCCTCTTGAAGGGAGGACTTTGATTGATGAGCACACCATCTTCTATAGTCACCGATGGTGCAACTACACTCAAGATGGGAGTGTGGAATGGTACACCAAGGGTTGCACTTCGATGATCCTTGAAGGATGGAGGATACCGGGCATTGACCCAAGATTGAGTCCATACTCTCCTCCACCAAGCTACCTCCTTGATATCCAAATTCTTGAAAATCCCCCTCAAAGGGAAGAGCCACACCGTCAACCACCTCGTGGAGGGCCGGGCATACAAATGCGCCCACCTTCCTACGTCCCTATCCCACCTTACCCTTTTCCGCATACCCCTTTCCAACCGGAAATCCCCAACACCCCGGGTATTAATGATTTGATGGCACTCATGAATAGAGTGGACCTTGGGGTGCATAAAGGGAGGGAAGATAACTACTTAGCCCTCTACCCCCAATACTATAACATGGCTCAACAAGGGTATATTGACCACGATGGTCCTAAACCCTCTTGGGCACAACCGAAGCTCTTGTTCCCAAATCATGGGAACCAAGCTTGGGGTCGCGGCGATGGAGGGCATTCTAGCCAAGGTGGAGGGTACTCGGGTCAAGGAGGAGATTTTGACCAAGGAGGATATTGGGGCCAAGCACCGGGACATGGTCAAGCCGGAAGCTCTCATGGTTATGGCTATGACCAAGATGAGGATGACGAGTGAAAGAGGCCTACTTCACCACTTCCATTTGTATGATACCCATCTCTCCCTCTCTCTTTTATATTTACATTGCATTTAGTATAACATTTAGCTTGCATTTGTATCGTATTTCATATTGCATTTACATTAGTTAGTTCATAGTATAGTTGCATTGTAATATAATTCATATAGATAGTTGCATATAAATTATAATTCATGCATAGTTACTAATGGCCAAACCTATTCATTTCTACACTAGAAATAGTGTTTAAATCGGTTTGGGGAGGTTTGATCATAAGTGACCATAGCTTAATAGAAATCATGCATCATATAGTATAGTTTAGTTTGCATTCATTTGTCATATATGTCATATAGAATTGCATTTAGTTAAAGCATGCATTCATTCATATCATATCATTGCATTTAACCAAAAATCCAAAAACATGTATTTTCCTTTTTATTCCTACTCCTACATGTACATTGAGGACAATGTCCAAAATAAAGTGGGGAATGGGAATTCATATTTCAAAAATGCATAAAAATTGAAAAATTTCGAAAAATCACAAAAATATGTCTTTTAATTTCATAAAATCAAAAACTATAAAAATTTGAAAATTGAAAAATCAAAAACATGTTCATTTCCTTTGTAGTGTAGTCTTGTATATATTGTGTTTGTTTATCCTTGTTCACTTTGATCGACTACGCCACATCCGAGACATGAGGATATTGAAGACCGCATGGTATGATCTTTCCAATCTCCTTTTTCCTCTTTATGTTAATGACTATGTGGCTTTATTTTGATTGATGCGGTAAAAACAATGTGAACCTAGGACTTGCATTTAGTCTATATGTCATACTAGTTGGTAGAAGCATATGCATTAGGATGTATAAATGCTAGTTGCATCATGGCATGTAGTTGCATGATTAGAAAAATTTTGCGAAACCGTCTACTTGGGAAACTTGACAAGTGTATATAGGCCCTAGTAGATGCTTTTTATTCTTAAGACTTTGCTTGTAGAATGCTTGTAAAACACCCTAGGATGTGTCATGCTAGTATCCTTTGACCCATGGATTAAGGCCTAGTCTAGAGTACCTTGTGGTGTGATAACTCCTTGGCTACCGTTTATTCCAAGGTGACCCTTGAAACCATGCATACATCCATCATCCATGTTCTACTATATTTTTGTCATCAAAGGGAATGGGCACAAAAAGAAATCAATTTGAGTTCAATGAAAGAAAAGAAAAGAAAGTTTGCAAAAATGCATCAAATGAAAAGAGGAGCAAAAATAGAACTCCTATGCTTCAAATACAAGGCACCCTCGTTACTAATTGGGGTGACTTTGAAAATGTTCAAAAGAAAATGCAAAAAGTTGTCAAGTATTGAAATGCCAAAAATCAAAAAGAAATGGCAAGAAAGTGTTCTCAAAATGTCAAATGCCACAAGAAATTGGGGGGGAAAACAAAAATAAAAGCAAACTCCCAAGATGAAACTCAATTACTATCGATCCCTTTATCCATCATATCCATTTTTGTGCATGGTAGAGAGGGGACGACCCTTCTTCTTGTCTAGGCAAGAGGGGGAATTCCGCGATCCTCCAGTGTTTCTAAGACCATAGGGAGTCTACTCTTGACAAAAGCATTTAACGATTGAGGACAAAGGTACCCTAGCTTGACACCTTTTGGAGGTGATTTATTGGTATCCTTCTAGGCTTAGTAGTTTGAACAAATTGCATCTATGAAGGATTGTGTACCCTTGAATTGCTTCCCTTGTAGATAATTTCCGCCACTTAGATGAGGAAAGTGGCTATTCTTTTGTAGATGCATCCATTACTTGATTTTGTGTGCTTTAATGCTTGGATGTGTCGCCATTTTGGCAAGACTCACCTTGCCTTGCAAGAAGGCATCCTACCTCATGGTTGTCTTGTTGTGAGTTGAAGGGGCGGAGTGAGACCCGCTAATTGTCTCATATCGGCTATGTTATTAGGTTAGTTTAAATAAAGGTCTAGTTTTAGTCACCTCTTTACTCGGGACGAGTAAAGGTTCGGTTTGGGGATATTTGATGTGACCATAATTAGCGCACATTTAGTCCCCTAATTGAGCCTATTTTGCATACTATTATAGCATTTTATGGCCATTTTATCCGTCAAAACCTTCCTATTTGCTTTTCTATCGCATTTCATATGTTTTGTAGAAAAGGAGATAATAAGGCGGAAATTCCCGTCTTTCGTGCATATTTGGAAGCTTATTGATGATATTAGATGGACTAGTATGAAGAGGAAGCAAAGACTAAAGACCAATCTCGCAAGAATAAAATGGGAATGAGCAAAAAGGGAAGAAAAGAAGAAAAACCACTGCTGAAGAACAATCCGAGCGGATTGTACCAAATCCGCCCGTCTCCACCGAACAATCCGAAAGCGTCCCGCTCTTGAATCCGCTCGGATTCATCCACCCGAATCCGCCCGGATTCTCTTGAATCCGCTCGGATTCCTTTGCCAGATTCCGTCCGTCCCGACCCCAATACGCACGGATTTCTTCACAGCATGATTTCGTCTTCTCCAAGCTTCAATGAAAGACTCCCTTCCTTCGAGAAATACCGGAGTCTCCCTGCTCAAATCTCAAAAGTGTAATTACTAGTTTAGCCCTTAGTTAACCCTAATGCATCCACCTAATTTCTACTATAAATACCCCATTTGTAAATAATTAAAGGGGCATCTCATATATGTTGTTTTTGGGTAGAAAATCCTTCTTAGATTAGATTAGGAGTAGATTAGAATAGATTACTCTTTAATCTTCACACAAATTACACATTAATCTCTCCTTAATTATTATTCAAGTTTATTATTCAAGTTTATTATTGGGTAATTGAAGATTATTGGGTTATTGTTGGGAGATTGACAACCTTCCATCAATTATCAAGTTCTTCTATTATTCTTTGCATTATTGTTTTGGAATCTCCATAGGTATAATCCTCTTAATCCTTGTTTTAATTATTGTTAATCTTTCTTACTTGTTCATCATGTTTTACCTTGTTAATATGATTGACAACCTTGTTAACATGCTAAACTTGATAATGAGTGAGTAGTTTCTTTAGCTAGGATTAGTGGGTAATTAGGGGAAACCAACATGGGATTGATTCATGCTTAATCTAATGTGTTTTCATAATCAAATTGCTTGCTTGTTGTGATGTCAACTTTATGCACATGTTATGTTTGATGAAATGCTAAGCCTATGAATCCTTGCATTTTTACCATCTCTTATCTATTCAACTTGACTTGTAAGATATAAACCAACTCGAGTCTTGTTAGACCATGCATAGAAGTTGAATAGGAGGAAAGTAAGTCGACTTGTAGGTGTTGTACAATCTAATCGATTCGGCTCCGGGACCCAACTCTTCCTATGAACCGTAAGATATAACCCAACTCGGTTCCTCCACAACATTAATTGCTTGCTTATA
Source organism: Silene latifolia (assembly GCF_048544455.1). Taxonomy (NCBI): domain Eukaryota; kingdom Viridiplantae; phylum Streptophyta; class Magnoliopsida; order Caryophyllales; family Caryophyllaceae; genus Silene; species Silene latifolia. The sequence goes on from NC_133534.1 coordinate 88,086,587, forward strand.
ATTGTAAACATGTTTGTATGATCAACACCATGAATCCCCTATGACCCCATGATATCCTAGCACTTTTAATCATTTGTTTACATACTTTATTTCATTGCTTGATTTACTTTATTGTTTGCATTAGTTTAGACACAACTACAAACCCAACCAAATTGTGACACTAGCATAAATTGAGATAGATGGACTTAGAACCCAAAGCACACCGTCCCATGGATCGACCTCGACTTACCGCTAACTAGTTGTTTGTTGAGTATTATAAATTGTGTTTGATTGGATGTGACCCGACGACATCACTCCCATCACTCTCAAACGGGCGTGACTCAATACCAAATTAGATGGGTCTTATTTCCTTTTTCCTTAATCGGCACCGCGAAGCAATGGTTGAAGGGCCTTGATAAGGCCACCCTTGGAATAGATTCTTGGAAGAAGTTGGCTCTAGCTTTCTACAAAAAATTCTACCCACCGGAAAAGACTAACATGCTAAGAGCTCAAATTACGGGCTTTAAGCAAAGGGATGAAGAGTCTTTGTATGAAGCTTGGGAGCGGTTCAAGGGAATTTGTCGCTCATGTCCTCACCATGGACTTAGCGAATGGTTTTTGGTACAACAATTTTGGAATGGTTTATATGAAGATTCTAGGAACATTCTCAATATGGGATCAAATGGAATGTTCACCAAAGTTGATGACAATCAAACATGGAACAAGATTGAGGAAATGGCGGTCCATAACTCACAATATAGTAGACCTCGCAAGGCTACTAGAGGAGGAAAGCATGAAGTGGACTCCGTTACTCAATTGGGTGCTCAACTTAGTGATCACATTGACACAATCAACTTGAAGTTTGAACAAGCCATGGCTAGACTTGAGGAAAACTCAAAATCATCAAAGCATCATGTTAATGCCATGACGGCATCCTCATCAATCCCAAGTGGGATATGTGAGAATTGTGGAACTTTGGGACATGACCAAGGTGAATGTAGGGGAACAAATGAACAAGTGAATGCTTTCCAAGCATACAAGAGTGGTACCCCTTATTCCAACTTTTACAATGAAAACACCAAATTCCATCCAAATCTCTCATACAAAAGCCAAAATGTTCAAAACCCTCAAACAACATACACTCCACCACCCATGAGAAACCAAAATCAAAGACCCTTTTACAATCAAAACCAAAGTTACCAAAATCAAAATCCATACAATCACCAAAATGACCAAGGTTTTGATGTCCAAAAAGCGGTCCTCCAAATGCAAAAGAATCAACAACAAATTTTCACTCAAATGCAAAAAGATAGCCAAGCAAAGGAAACCACCATCAACAACATTCTAGCTCACACCAAGATGTTGGAAACACAATTGACTCAACTAGCATCTTCAAGCTCACAAAGACAAAAGGGGCAATTACCACCTCAAAGTAATCCCCCTAGACATGAAACAGTTAGTGCCATTCATTTGAGAAGTGGTACAAGGTATGAAGCACCGAAGAAGCAAGTTGAGGATGAAGTTGTGGAAGTTAGTGAAAAGGAATAAATTATGCAAAACTCCAAAGATGGAGAATCATCAAAAGAAGAAAGTTCAAAGAAAAATGAAGACAAGGCCAAGGAGAAGGAGCTCATTGTGATTAGACTTCCTTTTCCAAGTCGTCAAGCCAAGCCCAAATTTGATGATCAACTTGGAAAGTTCATGGAAATTGTGATGAATTTGGAAGTCTCAATTCCTTTCACGGAATTAATCAATCACGTTCCGGCCTATGCGAAATACATGAAAGATATCCTCACAAAGAAGAAGTCGATCCGGAAGCTTGAGACTATCGCCTTCACTAAGGTGAGTAGTGCAATACTTCAAGGGAGTTCACCTCCAAAGTTAAAGGATCTGGGAAGCTTCTCAATACCGTGTACCATCCCGGGGGACTTTGTCATTGTTGATATGGAGGAAGATTCCTAATTGAAGAAATATAGACGACGATGCACAAATTTAATAACTGATGGCATGCACAAATTTAATAACTGTAACAGCAAAAAGAAAACTCAAATGGTAAAAAAAAAAATAGGGTTAATATAATACCTAATTGAAGAAATATAGACGACGATGCACCTTAATTGAAACGGAAATGAAACCTGCAATCACCAAAACGTAATTCATACACAAATGAAATCAAATTATAAAACAAACAGAAACAAAATTAAAAATCAATTAATCGCAAACAACGCGAATATTACCTAATCACAAAAATGCTCGACGCTAACACAAACACAACTGAACTTGCATTATTGATTTCAAGCACATGGAAGTAAAAATACGGGAAATAATTAAGCTCAACTACAATAAAAATCGAAGAAATCGAGTAAAACAACTGAAAATTATGATCAAATTACACCAAAATACTTACGAAATTGAGAGAAATATGACGATTAAAGATGATAGAATGACACAACTGCAGAAGATTAATCATTGTCCATTATCATCGACGTTCGATCCACCGAAATTTGACAAGCTACTGAATTGGGGGAAAAATTAGGGATCTGTTAATTTTGAGGGGAGAGAGAAAGAGAACGGAAAAAAAAATGAGAGGAGAGAGAAAGAGATTGGAAAAAAAATGACGATATATATGTGTTATATTACCGTGTAATTTTTTAAAAATCCTAATATTATAGGTCGTTCTCACCATTCTCACCGAGTGTTCGCTCTCACCCGATCCTAAATATCTCTCTCTCTCTCTCTCTCTCTCTCTCTCTCTCTCTCTCTCTCTATATATATATATATATATATATATATATATATATATATATATATATATATATATATAGAATTGGGATCCGGTGACAACCACCTACATAGTGAGAACCGTGAGAACTCCATCTTACGGATTTTTTTTCTAAACAATAATGACTTATTTGGATCCGGCATAGAATTTTAGGGCTAGATAACATATTTATTGGTCCAAAAAGTATAAATTATTGACGAAAATTGAGACGAAAACATTTTATCAATTTCCATGCATCTACTACTCATTTTCATGTATCTAACAATTTTCATGCACCTAGAACTCGTTTTTCACCTAAAGCCTGATATTTGTATGCACCTAGTAATCATTTTCAGGCATGTAACAATTTCCATGCATGTAGTATTCGTTTTCGTGCATCTATAGCCATTTTAGTATACCTAATTTTACTTTTGTACATTAAGTTTATATTTTGTTAATAAAATCAATAAATTTTGTTTAGCTATACAAAAAAAGTGTTTGAATAAACTAAACTAAGGATACATGAGCCAACAAAACTTTCGAAACGTGATTTGATGATAATTTAGTAAGGGTTCTCACGGTTCCTATTATATTAGTGGTTCTCACCGGATCCCGACCCTATATATATATATATATATATATATATATATATATATATATATATATATATATATATATATATATATATATATATATATGTATATATATATATATATGTATGTATATATATATATATGTATGTATATCTATATATATATGTATGTATATATATATGTATGTATATATATATATATGTATGTATATATATATATATATATATATGTATGTATATATAGATTCGGGATCCTATGAAAACCACTAAGATAATGAGAACTGTGAGAACCTCTCACAACCCTTAGATCTCATGAAAGTAAAAGGCTAAGATTAAATCACTAAACAATTAGAAAATTATACAAAAATGAAAATTATACCCAAACTCTCCATTTTCCCGTCATTTGACAAAATATCCTTTCTCACTTCATTTTCTTTCTCTATCTTCTATCTCAATCGCCATATACGTGTTTCTCCTTCACTTCCGCATTCATCTACAAAGATCGACTGCAATCCAATCTTGCTTCCTTCTTTTGTTTGCTTTGATTTCATCTCGTTTCTCTTGCTTTATTCCTTAAAATTGAGGTATCAATTTCCCCTATTTTTTCTTGTTCTTCAATTGTAATGATTTTTATGCTTCGAATTAGTTGATTCGAGTTGCATTCCTGATTTCTTCGACTTTCTATTGGTTTAGTTGCATATTAATCTATTCAATTTACTTCCTTAATCATTCATCTATCATTATAATCTCGTGTTCTGTGCTGATGATGAATGATGTTAATGTACTTACGACAACGAAGACAATACTAGCTAATTAATGATGCAATTTTTGGATTTAAGAACATATTGATGCATATAACGATGGAAGTTTAAAAAAGGGGCTTAAAGTGTCAACATATGGTATTGATACACATACTGTAAGATCAAAATTCATATCTAATCAAAGACCTACAGTATATATTTTGTATATATTTTTGTTTGTGGTGGTCGATAAGGTTGATTTAAGTCCAGCTTTGCTTGCTTAGTCATTGAAAGAGATTAAGTTATTGTTTGTTAGTGTTCCATAACCGCATTGACATTGAAAAGTTTAATATACAATGCTCTATTAATCGTCCTTTTTTTCTACCACATAGCAATATGTCATTTCATCTACACTTCTATTACATCTCTAGTCTTTTAATTAGTCAATGTATATTAAATAGACCATATAAACGTGTTATATCTCTCTTAATGGTCCTATAAAAAAAACATTCTATTACGCATGATCTGAGAAAGGGGCGGAGTATTCGAGTTTTGATAGGTATCCAACCGTTAGCTCTGCTTTTGGTTCATAAAAGGTTTCACTTATTGACTTTTATTAGAATTAATAAACCTTAGTAGCTATTCCGTATCTGATATGGATAATAATTGATATCAGGGAACTTCATATTTGGCACGGATAAAAATTTCAATTAGCTCCTGGCTTCCTCTTATTTCATACGCATTCGTATAATACAGGTCTTTGTGCTACTGCTTAGTCTGAATCTTTCCGTTATAAGCTTCTTGGTGGTATTGCGGTTAAAAGGTATTATTGTCCTTTGCACATATTATTCGTTATGTTTTCATGTGTAGAGTGATTGATTGTTTAACAGATATTGTAATTGGATTATGTTGGATGCCATTGGCTGTCTCAAATTTTAGAGGATCATTCAAATTGAAATTTTTGTTGTTTGATTGTTGGATGTTTAGAAGATTGTTTTTGCCATCCGATTCATATTATAAGTTGTTAACTCCAATGAGAAATGTATCCGGATGTATTCTCACCGTAGAAATATGATATTTGTTGTTCAAAACTTTATTTTATTTTGTCAGTGGAATGCTACTTGTATGACGGTTCCGAAAACCATAATTACCTGTCAAAGCTAGCACTCAACAAGTATAAAAATCTCTCTTTCGACAGTAATGTTCCTTGCTAATTTGTCGAAGTATTACTTGGCCTTATTGTTCTGATGATCTAGCAAGTACAACAAAAACAAGTCAAAAATCTAATAGGTTTGCGGATTGATGGCCTTGCGAAATGTTTGTAATGTGATAAAACAGACTTAGTAAAAGATGGGATTATATACTTGAAATAAGGTTCATGGCTCCATAATCATTTGTACTAAAAACATGGTTTGTAGATGCATGAAAAAACAATATATGTGCATTAAACAACCAGTACATGCATGAAATAAGGTTCTATGTACATGAAATAAGGTTATATACATGAAATAAAATTCTATGTGCATGAAATAAGATTCTATGTGCATGAAATAGGGTTCTATGTGCATTAAAAAAAAAATTTCAGTTGCGTCAATTGGTTATATTATGATACTAATTATTATTGGTTAAGGACATTAATTTTAAGTTAAACCATTTCACGTCCTAAATTTTAGGACACTATTCCCTTAATTTTAATCACGTCCCCTACAGAGGGTTCACTCTTCCCCTCTAGGATGTCTTTTGGACTTTTTTTCGTTCGAATGATAGTAAGGGGGCTCGCCTAATCAAACTCTTTTTCGTCCTAAATTTTAGGACACTATTCCCCCATTGTTTGTCCCAATAATAATGGTTAGGGTTTGGGGGTGTAATAGACTTATCAATGCATGAAAAAGCAATATATGTGCATTAAACAACAACGCACATTCATAAAATAAGGTTCTATGTGCATGAAATAAGGTTCTATGTGCATAAAAAGTGTTTCAGTCGCATCAGTTGGTTATATTATGATACTAATTATAGTTGGTTAAAGACATTAATTTTAACTTAAACCCTTTCCCGTCCTAAATTTTAGAACACTATAGTCTTAATCACATCCCCTAAAACGGGTTCACTCTTCCACTCTAGGGTGTCTTTTGGTCTTTTTGTCGTTCAAATAATAATAAGGGAAAGGGTTTAGGGTTGGATTAGGTGGGTCTGCCTAATCCAACCTTAAACCCTTCTCTGTCCTAAATTTTAGGACAATATTCCCCCATTGTTTGTCCCAATAATAATGGTTATGGTTTGAGGTGTAATAGATTTATCAATGCATGAAAAAGCAATATATATGCGTTAAACAACCACGTACATGCATAAAATAAGGCCCTATGTGCATGAAATAAGGTTCTATGTGCATTAAAAAGTTCTTCAGTTGCGTCAATTGGTTATATTATGATACTAATTACTGTTGTTATAATGGGACAAATGAAATGTAAACCAATTGGCAGTTGGTTATATTATGATAGTAATTATATTATGATACTAATAACTCGAGAAGGGCTTTTAATTGATCTTTCTATCAATTTTAGGTGTTAGATGTTGAGATTTGTGTTATGGATATATATATCGCGTGTTGGTGTTTGACTCCTCTAAATTATTTAATATGTCCTTATCTATCTCTTTGGAGCAATTGTGTTATGTATACCCCCTTATTTCATTTTTTTTTAGTGTACTTTAAAGGCTATTAGCTCAATGGTAGAGCAAAGTGCAAATTTTGCACAAAGATATGGGTTCGAATCCCATATAGCCTACTAAATAACAAATCTCATGATTGAAACTTCTCGAGTTGCAAGCGATCCAGTACAGGTAAGTCTAAACAAGCCATAATTAGACTTGCATGTACAGTAAAAATGTCAAGGAGGCAATGTAATAACTTTGTAGTGATCAGAAATTTATAGATTAGCTTATGCATAGAAGCTATGACCATACATTCCGGTCTTTGGCGATCTCTTTGTAAAAGAAACACATTGGTATTTCCTAGTCAATGTGGGAGTTGAACCCACATCTTGTGAATTGCACAATGCTCTGCCATTTGAGCTAATTGACTTTCGAAATAAGTAAAATGTAAGTATTGGTAATGTAGAAACGACAATGACAATATAGAAGATAGTATAAACTGATTTGTTAGTGTTTCATTAAATCATTATTAATGAACATCTATAATAAACTAACAACGAAAACGATCAACTAACAATAAAAAGATTTGGGAAGTGCACTAAAACATATTCAAAGACTCATAGGTGGTAATATTATACGGTTTAGACCTATTCGGCATCCCTCGCATATGTGAGTTTCACTAGAAAACAAATTGTGACTTGATTTTCACCAGTTGTAAAAAAGAGACTGGAAAATAATCAAAGTCATGAGGTCAGGCGCATTTCCCGAGTCTATATACTAGCCTCGTTCTTTTGATGATTTTCTCCTTTGCTCCGAGCCAAGTACCAAAGTGGACGTTCCAAAAAAATTACATAAACACATTAACAAATACCAATCCACATGAATTTACAAATAATGGCCCATAATAACTTTGATGTATACATCAAAAGTGACGGGACCTTGAAGCGAGAGAAAGAGTGATTTTGCGAGATTGATTATTGAATAGACAAAAGGGTAGAGTTTCGCGAGTTTCGAAGAGATAGAACAAAACAAAGAAATAATGAACAATGTAAAATGACGGGACCTTGAAGGGTTTGGGGGTGTGGAAAGTTAGTTGATTTAATCTCCGCCCTTCATTAATTTGAGATCTAACAGCTGTAAATGGTTCTCACGGTTCTCATCATACCAGTGGTTCTCACCGGATCTCGACCCTGTATATATATATGTATATATATATATATATATGTATATATATATATATATGTATATATATATATATATGTATATATATATATATACATACATATATATATATATATATATATATATATATGAAACACCATCTTTTTTAGGATTGAGGATTTCTTTTCAATATCACAAGTTCTTCAATACAATATAGCAGGTTATTCGAAACAATATTACACGAAAAAATAAGTGCGCTAAAAAAAAATTAAATTTTTTTTTTGGACATGTAAGATTTTTTCGTGATATTGTATTGAGAACCTGTGATATTGTATTGCTATCCTCAATCCTCAAATATTTAGGAGTTCTCACGGATCCCAACTCTACACACACACACACACACACACACACACACACACACACACACACACACACACACACATATATATATATATATATAGGGTCAGGATCATGTGAGAACCACTAACATAATGAGAACCGTGAGAACCCTTACTAAATCATCATCAAATCTTGTTCCGAAAGTTTTGATGAATCATTTACCCTTAGTTTAGTTTATTCAAGCACATTTTTAGTATAGCTAAACAAAATTTATTGATTTTATTAACAAAATATAAACTTAATGTAGAAAAATACAATTAGGCATACTAAAACGGTTATAAATGGACGAAAATAAATACTAGGTGCATGAAAATTGTTACATGCATGAAAATGATTACTAGTTGCATGAAAACAACAGGTTCTAGGTGCATGAAAATGAGTTCTAGGTGCGTGAAAATTGTCAGATACATGAAAATGAGTAGTAGGTACATAGAAATTAATAAAATGCATATGGTCTCGATTTTTATCACTAGTTTATGTCTTTTAGACCAAGAAATATATTATCTAGCCATAAAATTCTTTGCCGAATCAAAATATATCATTATTTTTTAAAAAAAAAAAATCATAAGGTGGACTTCTCACTGTTCTCATTATGTTGGTGGTTCTCATAGGATCCCAATATATATATATATATATATACATACATATATATACATATATGTATGTATACATACATACATATATGTATATATATGTATGTATACATATATATATATATATATATATATGTATGTATACATACATATATATATATATATATATATATGTATATGTATATATGTGTATAGAGGCAGGATCCGGTGAGTTTACCACTTTTCGTGAGTTACCCCCGCGTATATAAGCAATTGATCTAACAAAACCAATTCATCAAAATCATACGTCACAAAAACAATAGTCTGCTTCTCTCTCTAAATCTAACTACTTTCTTTCTCTAAACCTAAATCTCTCTGTTTTGCATCAAACAACTAACAAAAAACAAAAAGAACGTATGAAAAAAAATCAAAAACATACAGATTCAACAATCAAAATTGACAAATTCATCAAATTCTTCCCAATTTTTTTGTAATTCCATATGATTACAGCTTGTAATTCATTCACAATTTCGATTATTTCAATTGAAACGATCAATTTTTTTCCTACAATTAATAGTCAAATTTCGGAAAACCCTAACTTATCAAATCAAAACGAAGGTATGAATATTATTTATTTCTTAGCTAATAATCGAATTATTTCAGTGATTTCAGTAGCTATTGAAATTAAATAAAAATTCTAATCAAATTTCTGTGATTTTCAAGAGAATGATGAATTCTAATGATCGAATGATGAATTATGATGATCAATCTTTTTTCTCATCAAACAACGATGAATTCAGGTGAAAATATGTGTAATTCAGATGATCAATCTCGTTTTTCATTATGTTGATTACTTTAGTAATGTAGTTCGTTATGTTGTTCAATTATTGTAATATATAAACCCAGTTATTGTAATGTAGAAATCTGGCATTTATAGTTATTGTAATGTAGAAACTCGATTATTGTAATGACTAAAGTCAGTTATTCTATATGTGATTCAGTTATTGACTCGTTAATTGTTTAAAGTCAGTTTTAGTTATTTTACAATCCAGTTACTTAATGGGTGTTCTGTTAAGTTATATTTTTCTTTTTGGTGATTTGCAGGTTGAATCACGATAGACGCGGATAATTGACGTTCAATGGAAAAATTGATGTATATACTTGGTCATTTTTTGTTAGATTTCATCTTGTTTAATTGAATAACTCAGTTATTGTAATGTAGAAACTCAGTTATTGTAATGTAGAAAACTCAGTTATTGTAATGTAGAAACTCTTGTATTTGTAGTTATTCCAATGTAGAAACCCAATTATTGTAATGTAGAAACTCGGTTATTGTAATGTAAAAAACTCAATTATTGTAATGTAGAAACTCTTGTATTTTGTAGTTATTCCAATGTAGAAACCCAGTTATTGTAATGTAGAAACTCAGTTATTGTAATAAACTCAGTTATTGTAATGTAAAAAACTCAGTTATTGTAATGTAGAAACTCTTGTATTTGTAGTTATTCCAATGTAGAAACCCAGTTATTGTAATGTAGAAACTCGGTTATTGTAATGTAGAAAACCCAGTTATTGTAATGTAGAAACTCAGTTATTGTAATGTAGAAACTCTTGTATTTGTAGTTATTCCAATGTAGAAACCCAGTTATTGTAATGTAGAAACTCAGTTATTGTAATGTAAAACTCTGGTATTTGTAGTTATTGTAATGTAAAAACTCAATTATTATAATGAGTAAATCGTGTTATTATATTGAGATGAAACTCAAATATATTCAAATTTGTATCTTGTTTTTGTTTTCATCTTGTTTAATTGAATAACATGATTGGTTATTGACTGACCTCACAAAATGAATACAATAACTTGTATGTATTCAAATAACTGGTTTTGTGCATCGAAAGAAATTAACAAATTGAATTCAATAATTGCTCGTATGCATTGAAATAACTGGCTTGATTCAATACAATAACCATGTTTCAAAAACATTGTATTACATATTCACATCAGTATCCAAAATTACATCTAATAATAAAAACACATCACTAATTATTCTAGTTCTTTGGCTGAGCAACACCTTTTCTGACAACTTGTTTAATTCTTTTTCCACCCACCAGCCCTTCTCGACTTTAGAACGTGATCCTCAACCTGCAATATGTCCTTCCTGAGATCATTCACGTTCTGCAAAAGACATGCTCTTCCATCATTTACCTTCGACATCATCATAATACCCACCATCTCAAGCCGTATAGATAGGGATCCTGTCCAATTTTGGCTTTATCATCGACATAAAGATCTTCCTCTCATATGTGAGCATGTGATACATGGTAAAAAAATCCAGATTCATTATCGTTCATCTGCTTTGTTTTTCATTCAAAATTAACATCAACAATTTTGAATGTAGAAACGACAATCCCTTCTTTTGCTATTGTCCTTGTTTTCAAAAAGTCACATAAGCAATCAACCTACTACATGCACAAACAATAACTCGGTTAAATTAGCACTAAAGAGGACATAACAGATTATATCCCAAGATAACGAACAAGAAGTAACTATAAAATACAATAACTGAGTTTCAATAATAGAATAATTCGGTTAAAGTAATACAATAACTGTTATTAAACAGATTATACACTAACACAACAAAACAAGCAGTACAAGATAAAATAACTGAGTTTGAATAATACAATAACTCGATTAAAGTAATACAATAATCGAGATGTAATGCAACATTAAAAATCCCTATATTACAATAACATCATCAATATATTACAATAACGAATAATTTCAACAAACAAATTATCTTCATTGCAACAAAAGCACAATGAAATCACCAAAAACCAGAAAGAACAACATCAAAATTCAAAATCAGGTACAAAAACGCAAAATACAATTACGAAACCCTAGAATTATGCGAAAACAATAGAAAATGTAATTTAACAACAAAAACACGACAAATTGAACTACATAATGAAAACGATTGAATAAGTTGAAGAATAGACACACAAAAGACTAGAAATTCAAGCAAAGAAAAATAAAAATGAAGTTCAAAAATAAACAAAAAATAGTATAATAAGAGGAAACGATTACCTGATTGCAAAAAACTGAAGATAAAGACGAAGTAGATCTATTGAGCGCGAAGAACAAGCACGAAATCGCTCTGAAAACGGAGAGAAATTGAAGATGAAGAGCACGAAATAATTGAAATTGATTATCAGACGGAGGTTTTTTTTTTGTTCTGGCTTTTTAGAGGGAGAAGAAGGAGAGAGAGAGTGATTTTTATAATAATGAGGGAGATTGAGAGAAAAGTGGGGTTTTATAGCTTGAGTAAGTTTTAATCTCAGCCATTCATCTTAGATTAGATTAGTGGTCCAGATTTAGAGGGGTAACTCACCAAACATGACCCAACTCATATGATCCTAGTTCTATATATATATATATATATATATATATATATATATATATATATATATATATATATATATATATATATATATATATATATATATATATATATGTATATGTATATATACACTGTAACACCCTCATTTATTCAGGAGCCTTCAGTTAGACATCCCAAGTAATGTGAGCGTTACCATCTCGGTTTCTCGAGGTAGTGTATAATAAAGTACAACCAACCAAAGTACTTAAATAAAATTTAGCGATTACATGTTTATTACATCTTAACCTAACTAAAACTTAATATAAAATAAATTACAACTCGCTGCGGAAATAAATAAAGTGAATAAAGAACTATGCGATCTAGACTTCTGGGTAGACTCGTCGGAGTCGTCACGCATCCCATAAGCTCCCAAGTCAGCTAATCCTAAGCACCTGCAAATCTGCTCCCCATTTATGGTTCATCACAGGTGTTCATGAATACACTGTCAACCACGAGGTTGAGTAGGAATAAACTAAACAACAATAATAATCCAACTAAAATAGACATCCTTTAAATTCTCATCACTTCATTCGTACAACTCACTTACATCACTGGCAGTAGCACAACCCCCTTAACACCGTGCTATGATCCACTGGCAGTAGTACTGCGTACCATGCTCACCTAGCAGTAGTAATTACTTACTATGCACAACTATCTTTGGCAGTAGTAATTATTTACTATGCACATCTGACAGTAACGATTACTCGCTATGCACAACTGGCTGTAACAGCCTCCATTTTATGCTCAACTGAACAACCATCGCACCACGCCATATATAACCAACAATAATGAACAATAACAATCCAGTCATACGGCTCCGTTCAGAGCTTGGCATACACATATACTCCATCTCCAATACTCATTAAAAATATTAACATTAACCTCGTCAGCTATCACAATTCAATATACATTCACATAATAATAAAATACGAGTTGAGTAGAAAATTCCTACCTGACAAGCAAATTCAATTAGTGCAATCTACCAAAAGTATCCTTCAATAAACCCGTTCAACAAGTTCGTCACCTATAGATAAATAATAATTATAACTCAACTATTAATTATTCAATTTATTATATTAATTTAATCAATTACAATTTAATTATACTAACTATTTCCCGTGTAAATTATTACGTAAAAAACCCGTATTAATAATTTAATAAAACAAACCCATCACCCAATACCCAAGAAACACGTGAAAACAACCCACCAACACCTCCTTTTTTAACACCCATTCCCGCCAATTACAACCACCTGCCATCAGCTCCACCACGAGTCTGCCCTGCCAAAAACCCAGCCACGGCCCAAACACCAGCAACCACCTCCACAAACAGCCATCAAGACACGCCCTAGCAACCACCATCAACAACAAACAACAACATGCGAGACCGACGCAACTTATTACCACTCATAGTTTTAGGGCACTATTCACGACCATTATCACTACCACTACCACGGACAACCACCAATGCCAACAACCTCACCATGGTCCCACCACCGACACTAACCACCAACCATGACCATACCGTCGTGCCCTAGCAACACCACCACGACACCCTCACAACAACAACACTCTCGACACAACAACAATTAAACCCCCTATCACCACCAGCACCCACCTATGGCCACCACCGTGGTCTCCTTTAACCCATGGTGGTCCCACATGCGGCACCCTACCCTCGGTCATGGTCACGACCAGTCAAAGAGGTCCGACCTATAAGGAATAACAAAATCGCGACTTTCCGGCAACAACCGCACCTAGCACCACCTCCGGCCACCCTATTCCACCCCCCAAGGTCGACTCACCACCCTGGTACCAACCCTAGCCAACCCCGGTGAAGGCGTGTCCAAATAAGGGTTTTGATTCCGTCTAGACATATGATACATACTCTTTAAACCACCCTCGAAAACACCTTTCGAATACCCCTTTCCCGTCGGTCAATGGTGGTCAACGGTGGTCCGGTCGACCTTTGGTGTCCCACGGTCAAGGTCATGGTCTCGGGTCAGTTAACGGTTGTCTATTTAACCAGTTATATTAGTCTTAAGGTGAGTATGTTATGACACGATTAGAAAATTACCTTATGACGATCTCCTAGCTAGCTATTCCTTCTCTTTTCTCTTATGTGAATTATTATGTCTTTATGTGAAAATAAGCTTTCTTATAAGGTCATGCAATCTATTTATAGTGATAAGGTAGGTCTTATAGAGCGATATTAGAAAACTACCATATTATATTTGTTGGAATAAGTGTCCTCCGACAATAATGCGATCACAACTGTTGATCATAATGATCACATGTTTAAATCTCATTTTAAGAATACATGTGGGATGTAATATTTTACAGTCAACTGGTCCACACATATCAGTAATGATTGGCTGTCTAGAGTTTGACATTACTGTCGTGCGACGGTGGTGATCAGTTGATCCCCTTAGGTCATACCTATAGGGAAATACCTTTAATTGATTATTTAATTAATCATATGCCGATACTAGTTAACTAAATTGCTTAAAAATTGACTGATGATTTTGTGAGTAAAGTTAACGTGTCTTATTGTAATTCGATTAAATTAGATACGGTCTAAGTAATCAAATTGTCTTATTACTTAGATGAAATTATTGTTTACGGAAACAATTGAAACGGAATGAATAAATTATTATAAATACAGAATGTTGTAGTTTATAATACGGAAACACTTTTGGTACAAGTAATTATGAATTACTATGATAATTTTTATAAGTGACATATTTTATTAATATGTTGATTTTTAATTGTTAAAAATACATTTTATATATATAAGATGTCATGTAATGTGTCACATGTGACATATTGACAAAATCACAAATAAAATGGACTCATCCATTTTATGTGTGTGTGCCGAAATAGAGGGAGTTTGAGGATAAAAATTGTGTTGATTTTTTTTTAAGTGGAAAACACAATTATTACCTATAGTCTTAGCCTTGCATGCCTACCATTTCTTGGGTAGAAAAACTAGCCCATGCATTGGACACACCTCTCTCTCCCAACCAGTTTTACCAAGGGAATTGAGTGTATTTCCTTCACAATTATTCATTCACTCTTATCACAAAATTTCTAGTGTAAGAAAATAATATGCTCTCTACAATTTGTGAAAATTCTAGAGAAATAAATTCAAACAATCACTCCCTCTTGAACCGATTTTTCAAGAGCAAAATTATAATTTTTGTGTCAATTTTATAGTAAGACTTTTATTATTTCTGGTACAAAATAATATTAGTTATTAAGAGGTTTCCTTGGGTATATGCTTTTGGGAGAGATTCTAAACTTGAATCTTGTAAATCCATTATTGGAAAGCTCAAGAACTAACAAGAAGGAGATCTTGTTGGTGCCCATAAAACCGAAATCTCAATGTAAGGAAAACGATTTCTTCTTTATCCTTATTCATGTTTGCATGCATAAGATCTAAATTAATTTTATGACTAAATTAATTATAACATATTTGAATATGTTAAGTATAATAAGATATAGATTTCCAACAAGCGGTATCAAGAGCCTTAGGTTGTTTGCATGCAAATCGGTTATTGTTTTTCCGAGTTATAAGATTAACAAACAAAACTTATAAATTTGTGTTTATTATGATATATCACGAAATTTATTATGCATGTTAAAATTTCTGGTCCTAAAATGTTTTAGGATATTTTGGTTTAATTTATGGATTTTATTGTTCATTTTATATTATAATGGCATTAAAATATGATTTTTATGATAAAAATGTCATTTTTGGACGAAAAATAGCTAAACTTCTATTTTTCCAGTGGTTTTTGGATATATATTCACATATATTATATACTGATGGCCTGTAAATTTTCATAATTATATGAGTTGTTATGCTCGAAATATGGATTTTTCATGTTAAATTCGAATTTAAATGAGAAAATAGGTTAGTATGAGATATATTTCGAATATGGTCATAGAAATTTAGTATGTTGTCACATGCAATTTTACAAGATGTGTGTAAAATATTTAGCTATAATGAAGTCTTTATGCATGATTTATGAATTTTTGATGAAAAATCACATAAATAGTGACTTTAATTAGTAAAAATGCTAAATCATACTTCATGACTAAATAAAAATGTTACATGTTGCATTTTATCATATATTTCAGATCTAAAAGTGAAAAGTTGATAAAAATAATTTTTCTCATATTTTTATGATTATAATTGATAAATCCGATAAACCGCAACATTGTTTTTGTCGATAAATTTTGAAATTTTTAACCTAAGTTTTTGAATATTATGAGTGTCATGGTATTTTTCCAGAATATTCATGAGTTTAAAATTTCAATTTTTTTTGAAATTTTTGTGATTTAATTTGAAGTTTATGACATAATATTGTAATTTTGAGTCCATTTATGAACAATTTTAAGAAATATAAGTTAATTATTGTCAATATGTTAGTGGAGACTAATTTTGAGTCCTAAGAAGGTTAGAGTAATTAACTTGTACATAAATATGAATTTATGTAATTATTGTGATTTTAAAAGGTTAAATCACGCAAATCCGTAAAAACCGATTAATATACGATATTGGCTCCTTAAAGGCGATTTAGTATAAAATTGGGCATGTTCATACATATTATAATGCTGCATTTTACTTATGATTGTCATAATTTAAATTTTAATTTAAATTTTATGTAATTTTGAATTATGTAATTTTACTTAGTATGGCCTTAGTTTTTTAATTGGTATTAACCAAAAGATTTGGGAATATCGATTCAGTTGTAATTTATTGTGATCTCGTATCACCGTTTTGTAATTTAATAGATTTATTTTATTTTTAATTACAAATGTATAATAGGAAATTATGTAATTTGTTATGTAATTTATTTATTCCGGAGTTCCTTGAAGACGGTGTCACTCGAGAAGGCGATCCATTAAAGAAAAGTGTTGCCTTGAAATACGTGCCAAGACCGAAGTTCAAGGACCAATGAAGTTGGTTTCCGAGTTTGTAATAGTTTATTAGATTTACTATTTTAGGAAGGCCATACTAGGATTTTATTTATGCTTTGCATTTTATTTATATGTTGCATGCATCGCTAAATCGCCATAACTAAAGCATGCATTATCATTTAATCGAGTTAATCGACCGTGTCAGTTACAATTATCGTAGTTTACCGCTTTAGTCCACTTAAAACGTGATAGATAATAAATTGACATGACCTCTCGCTAAAATAAACAATTGAGACTTAGCCTTACCAAAAATTAGAAACCATGAAAACCTATTTCATGAGGGAGTGCGCTCGGTCCTACCGGGGTACAAACCTTGTTACATAGGGAAAGTGGGTGATAAATGTCTATCCGCCGAATTCATGTTGATAAGGGATGAATCGGCCCTACCGTGCCCAAGTTGATGTGGATTTGGATCATGAACACATTTATTCGAAATTTGGATTGAGCTCAACGGAAGTATTCGTGATCGTAGTCGCATGTGTTCTAGACTAAAGATAAATATTAATGTAATTTTATCGACCAAGAGTTCGAAAAGTAGAATCGATTAAAGAGTTAATCCACCGAGTTGTTGGGGCTGGTGTCCTTTACAGTTAGTGCAAGGACTTATAAATCTCTAAAAGGATCAAAGGGTATACTTTTGTATTATAATCAGTTGGTCCACGTTTATCAATAACGGTTGGCTTGCTAGATAAGTTTGACGTTATTGTCATACAGATGGCGGTGATCAACTGGTCCCTAAAAGTCACACCTATAGGATACGTTTGAGAGATGTGACGGTATGAAAATACAGTCATGTTAATGCTAAATTTGACTAACCAGTTAGTGGGAGTTATTGACTAGTAATTAGTCAAACGCGATGTTGAGATAATTATTTAATACGGATTAAATAAAAATGGCTAAGACGAATTAAGCGGTTAATTCGTAAATTAAATATAAGCGATTTATATTTGATTAATGTATATTGGATAAATTAATTATACGATATTGTCTTTGTCGGACATGTATTAATAATTCAACTAATCCGTGTTATTAGTTGATGCTTTAATAACCGATAACCGATGACGATTTATAACAAAACCGCGTCATATACATTTTAGCAATTTACGAACCGGACCACGAGTTAAAATTAAGAGGAAGTGGAAGCCCACTTCCCCATGTGACTTCGGTTTGGCCGAATTAGAAGAACAAAAAGGAGAGCCTCTCCTCTTTGTTAACCTAATTGTCATTTGCAAAAAGAATTAGGGTTTTGAGAGACATTTTTCCTCTCAAAATTCAGATCTCACATCTAAAGAAAACTCACATGAAGTTCTCTCAATATTGCAAGGCAATTAGAGAACACATTTCTAGCACAAGGGCATATTCTCAGACGATATTGGGTGCAACAATTAGGAGAAGATCTACTTTGATCTCTCATTGCCGAATTGCACTAGGACCGAAGGTTAATTCTTGTGCTTTATCGTTTTTCATTGTTTTTCGTTTATGACAATAAATCACGTATTAAATTTGCGTTATAGTCCTATAATTTAAGGGTTTTATACGGATATTACCCTGCAAGTGGTATCAGAGCGAGGCCACGTAAATTTTTCTATGTGTTTTTCATCAAACGAATTTGAATCGATAAAATTTTTGCATAAAAATGAACCGTGTGGCTGGCAAAATATTTTTTTTTGCACGGCCTGTTTTTTTTTTGTGCTTTGGAAATCGTGTTTTTGATTTCCGTCTGATCAGACGATGTTTTGGTTTCGTTTTGTTCTTTGCGTATTGTTATTTTAATCGATAATTATAACAATATGTTAAGATCATGTCAAATGTAATTTTGTTTTAATACGGATTATGTTCAAATTGCAATTGGATTTTGTCAAATCGATTTTGTGTCGGATGTTGTTGCTTACGTTTTTTTAAGCAGCTGATAATTTTTTTTTATCCTTGCTCACGGCTTTTAGCAGTAAGAAAGAAAAAAAAAATTTTTTTTTTTGGTCTATAACGGTTTGGCCGTGAAGAAAAAAAAAAAAAAGAATTTTATGTTTTGTTTTTTTTGCTCTCGGCATATGCAGAAAAATAAAAAAAAAATTTTTTTGGCCATAACATATGCGTAAAACGGACTTTACGCATTCGCTTGATAGTGAAACGGTTCACTCACGTACCATTTAGTTATTTTAAAACGATTTAAAATAACGGATTATCATGAATTAAAATTAAGTTGATGAAGCGGTTTTGTCACATAATTTTAATTGTTAAAAGGTGGTTTGGATATATTTAACATAATTACGGAATTATGTCACGAATGAATTTGTTTTTAGTTGATGCATTTTACTTATCGTTATTTTGAATATTTTGAATGCTTACATTACGTATTTATTTATTTTGCAATCGGTTGTAACTTAGTGTGGCCTTAGTAGAACGTGTTACCGTAATGATGGAACACGGTCTTGGTTGTATTTTGAGATCTCGTATCTCCATTTTTATTTTTCCCTTGTAATTACAGTTTTTATTTAGAATGTAAATAGGTTTAATTTTGTAAATTTTAATTGTAATTTTGAGAAGACCAAAGATGGAGATCGGATGCTCACTCCCGCTGCAAGGACAAAGATGGAACATCAAGACAAGTTTTTCGGGTCCAACGGTGGATTCCAAAGTTGTATTATGTTCTTTTTACTAGGATAGGCCACACTAGGAATTTTATTTACGTATTGCATTACTTTATTTATTTTCTTGTAACGATAGTATGCATCATATTCCGCCTAAAAACCAAACCACCTAATAATTGCATGAAAACTGACTCATATAGAGGTCACGCGTTAGTTTTCTATGACATTCATATGTCACACGATTTAAGCCATCATCTAAATTAATTCATTCACGCAGTTGCTAGTTATTCGTTCACTTAAAATGAATTTAACCTTAGTTGATGGGATCTTCCTCGTATAAACCAAAATTGAGAATGGTCTTTATAGGTCAAACTCCAATGAGTCTCTTCTTCGTCGGTAGGCATAATATGACCCCTTCTACGTCGGGTAAGTTGGAACCGATTGACCTATTTTATCTCAACACTATGGTCACTCGTACGATTCTGTGATTATGGTGGACTATAGATAGGATTTACGGAAATCTGTCGACCAAGAGTTCTTACGGAAGAACTAGCTAAACAGTTGGTTTATCAATTTACGGAAATTGAGTCTTGGGATCACTTGTATTATTCTTGAGGGAGATCAATTATGCAAGTGCAATGAGTCTACATGATTAAAATGAATATTTTAATAGACTTAAATCACCTCGATGAGTTGCTTATTTCGTTTTTGGTTTTCTTTCTTTTTCAGCGTAGATCACGTTTTTTAAACTGCTAATAACATAATGGCTGGCATCCTCGATGACCCAATGCCAAGTGCCACATTGGACCGTGAGTCCTGGCTTCGGATCTTCATGAATCAGATGAATCAGTCCACTAGACTGAAGAATGATGGATCAAACTTCGCGGAATGGGAGGCGGCATTACGGAATGCTGCCACTGCTGACGGGAAGCTCAAGTATCTGATTGAGCCCCTCCCGCCAGCCCCAGGTCCCACGGCTCGAGTTAACGAGGTCTCCACGTATAGCGACTTCGTCATGGAAGCGGGTGCGATTAAAAACGTACTCATTTTTGCAATGGAATCAAATTTGCAGAAACGCTTCATAGCCCAAGGTGCAAACAAGATTTTCACCACGCTCACCAAGGAATTCTCGAAAGCACCGAGAATCGTGACCTATGAGCATACCACTCGCTTCTTTGATGCGAGACTCCAGAAGGGCCAACCGGTTAGCCCACACATTCTCAGCATGATTGAGAATGTCGAGAGACTGGAGGCGCTTGATTGTAAAATCAGCGAGAACATTGTGATTGACCGCATGCTTCATTCACTCCACGATGGTTTTGCGCTCTTTAGAGCCAATTACTATATGAATGATTTGAAGAAAAGTCCCCATAAACTGCACTCCCTTCTCGTACAGACCGAGAAGGACATGACGTTCAGCGGGAGCATGAAACAAGATGTTCTCGTTGTGACAAACAAGGGTAAGGGTAAGGGCAAAGCTCAAGAAGACCTAGCAGTAGGCAAACCGAAGTTCAAGAAGTCAGGGTTAGGTAAGAGTGGGCCTGGTGAGTCGAACACCTCATCAGGCGCGACAAAGAGCAAGAATGAAAACATGGAATGCCATCATTGCCACAAGACTGGGCATTGGAGGCGTACATGTCCTGTTTATCATGAGGACTTAAAGGCAGGTCGTGTTAAACCTGTTGGTATGTCTTCATCCTCTTCTACTTTTATTCATATGATTGAGATTAACCACGCAAGTTACGGAACTTGGGTACTTGATACTGGTTGTGGTTCTCATCTGTGTAATCATGTGTAGGGGCTCCGAAACATCGAACCCCTCGTAAAGGGTGAGGTGGACCTGCGTGTTGGGAATGGAGCACGAGTGGCTGCCGTCTCAAGGGGAACATATGTGATCCAGCTTCCTAGCGGATTTGAGTTATTTTTATATAACTGCTATTATGTACCCAGTCTTTCTAAAAACATTATTTCAGTTTTTGCACTTGACAAACTTGGTTTTTCATTTGTAATAGAGAATAATTCTTGCATTTTCTCATTACACGATATGATTTATGGCAAGGCAGTCTCCATGAACGGAATTTATGTTTTAGATCAGACCACCGAAATATTACACGTAATGAATAAAAAGTTAAAGGTTGGTGACAAAGATCAAACGTATCTATGGCACTGCCGTATGGGACACATTAATGAGAAACGCGTAAAACAGCTCATAAAGAATGGAGCTATCTCGGCCTTTGATTTTCAATCATTTGGCACGTGTGAATCATGTCTCATCGGTAAGATGACTCGAATTTCCTTCAAAGGTGTTGGAATGCACGCTGCTGACCTATTAGGACTCATACATACGGATGTGTGTGGACCTATGTCAATCACCGCACGAGAAGGCTATAGGTATTTCATCACTTTCATGGACGATTTAAGTAGATATGGCTATGTCTACTTAATGAAGCACAAAAGTGAATCCTTTGAGAAATTCAAGCAATACCAGAATCGGGTACAGAACCTCCGGGCAGAAAGATTAAAACATCGCGCTCGGGCACCGTGGTGGCGAGTATCTTTCTCACGAGTTTGATCAACACCTTAAGGACTCTGGGATTGCCCTACGATTAACTCCACCTGGAACACCTCGGTTGAATGGTGTGTCCGAACGGAGAAATCGAACACTACTTGATATGGTTCGATCCATGATGAGTCACACCGTGTTGCCGGACTCATTATGGGGTTATGCTCTTCTGTCATTTGCTCTAATACTTAACCGAAATCCGTCTAAAGTCTGTTGACAAGACTCCATATGAACTATGGAAGGAACGGTCCCTAACTTGTCCTTTATACGGGTTTGGGGCTGCGAGGCTTATGTCAAGTGGAGACACGAGGATAAGCTCGGCCCGCGATCGGTCAAGACATACTTTATAGGTTATCCTAAAGGAACACTTGGTCATTACTTCTATTCGCCAACCGAACAACGTGTTTTTGTTGCGGCTAGTGCGACATTCTTAGAGAAGGAATTTCTCGAGAATGCAAAGAGTGATAGAACCTTCGACCTGTCGGAGATTCCAGAACCAAATACCGAGCAACCATTGGAGGAACCAATTCCTTCAATCCCATTTGCGGTGAATATTCTGAGGAACCTAGGAGGTCGGGAAGAGTCTCTATTCCTCCGGACAGATACATTGGTATGGTCGAGGAACATGACATAGATGACATTCTACTCTTAACGAGTAGTGAACCCGCAACCTATAAAGGTGCCATGACCAGATTCGACTCAAAGCTATGGCTTGAGGCCATGCAATCCGAGATGGACTCCATGTATGAGAACAACGTATGGGATCTTGTTGACTTGCCTGCTAAGGTTCGTCCCCTTCAATGCAAATGGCTTTACAAGATAAAGCATTCTGTGGAAGGTCAACAAGACATCTATAAAGCAAGACTAGTTGCTAAAGGTTTCACCCAAGTGCCAGGTTTGCACTACGATGAAATCTTTGCACCCGTAGTCATGCTGCGTTCCATTCGGATTATCTTAGCGATTGCCACTTTTCATGACTATGAAATTTGGCAGATGGATGTGAAAACCGCCTTCTTAAACGGTTTTTTGGAGGAAGAGTTGTACATGGTACAACCCGAAGGTTTCATCGATCCCGAACATCCTAAGAAAGTGTGCAAGCTTAAGCGTTCCATTTATGGACTTAAGCAAGCATCTCAGAGTTGGAATCATCGCTTCGACCAAGTGATTAAAGAAAATGGATTTACTCGATCGGTCGAGGAACCATGTCTTTATATCAAGTCGAGTGGGAGCAAGATTGTCTTCCTAATATTGTATGTCGATGACATACTCCTGATTGGGAATGACATACCTCTCTTAACTTCGGTGAAAGTATGGTTGAAAAACCATTTCCAGATGAAAGATCTGGGTGAGGCACAAAGAATTCTAGGCATCCGTATCTATCGAGATAGATCACGACGGATGTTATCTCTCAGTCAGGAGTCTTACATAGACAAGATCCTAGAGAGATTCAGCATGACTAACTCCAAAAAGGGGTTTCTTCCTATGGCTCCAGGGGTGCACTTGAGCAAATCTCAGGCACCAGAGACACCGGAAAAGAAAGAGCGCATGACACGGATTCCTTATGCCTCGGCTATAGGATCAATCATGTATGCCATGATATGCACACGTCCTGACGTGGCATATGCATTGAGTATGACAAGTCGATTCCAACAGCATCCAGGTGAATCATATTGGATGGCTGTCAAGAACATTCTTAAGTACCTACGGAGGACTAAAGATTGGGCATTGACTTATGGAGGCGATCAAAAGCTATGCGCAATCGGTTACGCAGATGCTAGCTTCCAAACGGATCGAGATGACTCAAAATCTCAGTCTGGATTCGTTTTTACTCTTAATGGCGCTGCAGATCATTTGGAAGAGTTCCAAACAAAGTGTTACAGCAGATTCTACGACTGAGTCCGAGTACTATGCCGCGTCTGAAGCTGCAAAGGAAGCGATATGGATGCGTCAATTCTTACAAGGACTATCTGTAGTGCCTAGTTCAAATGACCCGATCACCATCTATTGCGACAATAGAGGTGCCATCTTCCAAGCTAAGGAGCCAAAGTCTAGCAACAAGTCTAGACATGTACAACGGAAAGCTCATCTAATCCGAGATTACGTGGAGCAAAAGGAAGTAGTGATAGAAAAGATTGCTCTGAGATGATAATATAGCAGATCCTCTCACTAAACCATTACGACAAGATAAGCATGAAGGGCATGTTAATTCCATGGGAATTAAACGTGTTCCTAAGTTGTAGTACTCTTTTATGGATTAGATTCATTCTCTTATGTACTCTATACGACATCATCGTTTTGATATTTATATATTTTGTTTTTCATGTGGATTTGTACGACAATTTTAAACACCACAAAGTGAACTGAACAAACATTATATTTTTGGTCCTTAATTGCCCACGTGAGCTGATAACTCAAGGTAATTATTTTGTGACGTTGGTTGATGGTGGGTTCAACGAGCCATAAGTCAAAAGGTTGACTGACCAATCACAGAGGCGATTTATACGGATATCTCGTAGGACACAATTATGACATCGACGTGGAGCCATAATGTTTTAAAACATTCGGTGCCAGGTCGTGGATAGGACCTCCATGGTGATCCTAAGAGTCGATTCTTTTGACTATCGACTGTCTCTTGAGACTAAGGCAGATTTTGGGTGACTTTGGTTTCTTTCTCACGGTCATCCGTAACAGGGGGCCAAGTAGATTTTTTTCCGGGTCATTTCATGCCGTGCTTAGATCGGAAGGAGTCGAGTTGAAGGAAATATTCAGCCTTTATCAGGTACTCGATATTTCTCGGGGCCACTCGAGGAGTCAGAATCGAAATGCATGGCCATGCTCGAATACGAATTCATTTTATCAGTTAAGTTACTCTCTAGTCGGGGAAACCACTCTAGACTGGATCGATTGTAAAATACGACCTTTGCGGATCCGGATCTGCAAATTGTTTTACATTGAGTGGGAGAAATTTTAAATGAATATGAGAATCGGTTATCGCACATACACTTGTACGGACAAGTGGGAGTTTGTTGGAGCTGTGTCCTCCAGTGAGTGCGGATAACGTCATTGCACATACACTTGTACGGACAAGTGGGAGCTTGTTGGGGCTGGTGTCCTTTACAGTTAGTGCAAGGACTTATAAATCTCTAAAAGGATCAAAGGGTATACTTGATGCGTGTTATTTATATGATGTTTTACATCCCATTTTACACGCATTTCAGAGCTCATTCTTGTAGTTTATGCTACATTTCCCCCTATTTCCGTCTACTTCCGTATTTTGTACATTATTGCAGAAATGTGGAGAATTCAACGGGAAATCAAACCAAATCCGTCCCCGAGTAATCTGCATTGCAAATGACGTAAAGGAATTGCTTAAGGAACGAGCTTGGTGCGCAATTCAAGGCCCAAAAGACAAGTCCACGAGTTTTAAGAAGTCAAGTAGCAGCTCATCCAGTCGATCGACTGTCACCTTCAGTCGATCGACCAATGCTCGGGTTCGAAGCTCTTGCTTTCTTCGAGGAGCGGTCGATCGACCACCTTGTCAGTCGATCGACCAGATTGCTATTCCAGACGTAAATTAAAAGATCGTGAATCTTGAAGCCCGTGAAGTTTAGGTTTAGGAAATAAGGTGTTACGTTGATTGCTATATAACGTGTTGGGAAATGTGTCCTCAACAATAGTGCGATCACATGATTTAAATATCATAATTAAATCTCATACTAAGAATACGTGAGGGATGATTCTTTATACAAATGATCAATGACCGTCATTAATCGGTAATGATTGGCTAACTAGAGTTTGACATTACTGTCGTGTGACGGTGGTGGTCAGTTGATCCCTTTAGGTCACACCTATAGGATGAGGCCCAAATAGATATTTAATTAATTGTATGCGATGCGAATTAATTAATTCCTTAATTATGGGAGTGCAATTTTGCGTCTTATTATAATGTGATTAAATAAGATTTAATTTAGTAATTAAGCGTTGAATTACTAAATTAGTTGAGGTATTAATATAAGTTTTGAGGTAGAGGTAATTAGTTATTTAAAGTTACAAGAAGTTGTAATTTTAACTAACTAGTAATTATGGGACCCATTATATGATGATATAATGGTAGTATACTACTCAAAAAGTGGAGTGTATATTATATTATTAATTGTAATATTTAAGTGTTAAATGATTACATTAATAATTAATTATGTAAGATAGTCAAACATATGACTTATAAGCATTTGTGGGACAAATGACAAAAGGCAAAAATGGACCAAAATGGTCCAATATTTCGGCTAAAACAAAGAACACAAGATGCTCTTTTGTCTTTGTTTGTTTGGATAAAAGCATGAAAGTGACTTCTCATATGAAGCTTTTATCATGCTATATCTTACACTATTGTTCCCTATACACCATATATGCTAAACAAGAGCTAAAAACAAAACAATAAGATTCCCTTCATGGGGAATAGGCCACCGGTTTTGGCCTTGTTATATGAGCATTTTTGCTCATTTTTCCTTAGTTAGTTTTTGCTTCTTTTGGCTTATATACTTCTCTCTAACTTCCTCTCATGCAAAATTGATAAAAACTCTCTACAATACTAATACTCATCAATCTATTACTAGAGGTAGTAATACAAGAACATTAGTATTATTAAGGATATATTTCTACTACATATCTAGTTAATATTAGTAGGAATTTTTGGGATTAATCTTGGGTGCAATTTATTGGAGTGGCTTCTAAACTTGGAGTCTTAGGAGGATCATCCATCATTATAAGCTCAAGAACAAGTGAAGGAAGGTGACCTTACTTGTGCCCATAATTTCGAAACACCCAACAATGTAAGGAACATTGTTTTTCTTATAAATCTTTCCTTTTGTTATGCATGCACTAGATCTAAAGAACAAATAATTAACAAGTTAATTAGTTCACTATTAGAGGAGTCTAATAATAGGTATATGAACCTAACAAGTGGTATCGAGCATAAGGAAGGATGTTGCATGCATAATCGGTTATTGTTTTTCCGAGTTAAAAGGTTAACATATAAAACTTAAAAATTTGTGATTTAAAAGTATAAGCCACGAAATCATCATGCATGTTATATATTCTGGTCCTAAAATGTTTTTAGGACATTTTTATGATTTATGGAAATTTATTGCTCATTTTAAGGATTTTTGGTCATTTTATTACATTTTTATGACTAAAATGGGAATTAAAATGCTAAAAATAGTTAAATTTCGTTTCTGACCTTGGAAAATTTATATGACCTCACATGCATATTTTACAAGTTGTGTGTAAAAGGACGAGTTAATTTGATTAATTTTGCATGATTTATGATTTTTACGAGATAAAAATGGATTAAAAGAGGTAAAATGGTTAAAATTAGTTAAATTTCGAATTAAGCCATGATCTTTTAATATGATGTCACATGCAAGATTTACAGAGAGTATGTAAATTTCTAGATTTAAATATCTTCTTTAGCATGATTTATGGATTTTTGAGTAAAAATGGCATAAATAGTGACTATTTTAGCAAAAATTAGCTAAAACGTGTTGCATGGCTTGAGAAAATTATTTTAAGTTGCATTAATATCCCCCTAATCAGATCTAAAGTTGTAAAAATTATTGGAGTAATTTTCGGATACTTTATGTATTTTATGAGATAAAACCGATAAAATGCAACTATATTTTCTCAAAATTAATTCGAAAATTTTAACCATGTTTTTTGACATTATGAGGGTCATGGAATTATTCCAGAATGTTCAAAAATTTAAAATTCAAATTTTGAAACTTTTATGATTTAATTTGGATTTATTACATATAAATGATGATTTTAAGGTCAAAAATGAGCATAAAATTAAATCAAGTTGAATTATTGTCAAAAATTTAGTGATAAATGATTTTTGAGTCCTAAAATGTGTTAGGATAATTAACTTGAGCTTAGATGTGATTTAAGTGTTAATTAGTGATTTTAAAAGGTTATTATCACGCATTTCCATAAAACCGGGTTATATGTACGACATAAGTTAAATAGGGCGATTTGGCACATGATTTTGCATGATAAGTACATATTATAATGCTGCATATTTCAATTGTTGAATGTCATTTATTTATATAATTTTGAATTATGTAATTTTATCTTAGTATGGCCTTAGTTTTAATCGATATTACCCGTAATGAAAGGGAATATTGATTCGGTTGTAATTTAATGTGATCTCGAATCACTTTTATTTTTATTTTTATTTTTATTTCATTAGTTTTTTCATTTTACAAATGTATAATAGGAATAGCTTTGTATTTTTATTATTATTTGTAATTATGGAGCATCTTCAAAGACGGTGCCATTCGGAAAGGTGATCCAACGAAGACGGTGTCTTGGGAGGCGTGTCATTTGAAGATTCAAGGGACCAAAGGAGTTGGTTTCCGAATATGTAATAGATTATTTGATTTTCTATTTTAGGAAGGCCATACTAGGAATTTTATTTATTGTTTTGCATTTCTTTTAATATGTTGCATGCATTGCCAAATCGTCATAACAACACATGCATATCATATCGAGTCATCGACCGTGTCAATTATAATTATCGTAGTTCACCGCTTTAGTTCACTTAAAACGTGATAGATAATAAATTGACAAGACCTCTCACATATAATAATAATTGAGATAAAGCCTTACCAAATAGTAGAAACCCATGAAGTACCAATTTCATGAGGGAGTTAATCCGGCTTCACCGTAATACAAACCTTGTTACGTTGGCGAAGTGGGGTAATAAAAAGTTATTACATCGAAATTTGGATTGAGCTCAACGGAAGTATTGTTGACCGTAGTCGCATGTGTTCCGGGCTAAAGATGAGAATTAGAGTAATTTTTATCGACCGAGAGTTCTAAAAGTAGAATCGATTAAAAAGTTAATCCACCGAGTTATATTAATAAGGGATGAATCGGCTCACCGTGCCCGAGTTGATATGAATTTGGATCTCGGAATCATTTATGTAGTTGGGTGGAGGTCACTATATAAATGCAATGCTTGTAGTTATATTTACGAGTATTATTAAAACGATAGATGTTAATTATTTCCTTCATTTCCTATTTTTGTAGTTGAAATCATTTTCACAATTGCAATGGGAACTCCAATTTCATCTAATACTCCTACACCAATCACCGTTGAAACATGGCTCCAATCATACGATGAAAAATGCTCCGATTATGACAATGATACAATTAAAGAATTACGCGTTGGCATTAGTAAGGATGGAAATCTTTGTCTTTTTACTACTACTTCACCTCCCACACATATACTCATGCCTACCTCTCAGGTAAGAGGATCATATGAGGGGAATCTCGCAGATTCCAAGATATCCTTGTTTGATGAAACAGGGAGAAATTGTAATACTCCGTATTTATATGTCTTGGGGGTACTCTATCGAGTAGCCCTTACTCTGTCGAGTAAGGGCAAGTTGCGGAATAAAACAGTTTCTGACCTGTTGGGTACTCGATCGAGTAGCTGGGGCACTCGATCGAGTAGGGGGGTACTCGATCGAGTACCTTGGGTACTCGATCGAGTGTCCGGTTTTACGAGGGAGTTTTCTCGGGTTTTGTTAATTACGCGATTAAGGTATTTAAACATATTCGTAATTATTCTAAATCACTTTTTACAAAACCTAAAACCTGTTCAAGAGAGAAAGCAACTAGTCTTCTTCCTAATCGCGTTCTTGACAATTCCCGGAGGTCAGACGGTCGGTTCGTATCGTAGTTCGTGTCGTTGGATTCCTTGCGTCGAGGGTAAGCTTTTAATATAATTTATATAATGTTTTGTTAAGATTGATGAAACCCTAATTTAGGAATTGGGGGTTTTTATGAGTAGTATTTGAATGGTAGCATCTATGTGTGTATGGTAGGAGGAGAATTCGTAGAGGAGCCATTTTGATACGGTTTGTAGATACCGTCTGCGTGTTGTGCTTTCCGGTAGGATTTCTACTCGTATTAGTCCCATAATGGGATATTGGTGATGTCTTTGTAGTTAGTTGTTTAATATGATGATTGTCATTGTGATTGTGATTGTGATTGTGATTGTGATTGTGATTGTGATTGGTTTCTATGGCTCTCGAGATGCGTTTCTTTGAGTGGGGTCACTTGCGGGAGTGATCTCACGCCCTAGTTTCGCCCTTCGTGGAACCCGCCACGAAAGGGGATGTGCACATTAATGGACGGGGTTATCGCTCGTACGATGAGCGGGGCTTAGGTGGGAACGGCTGCGATCCCCCATCGGTGGTGGGTCCAGTGGACGATCGTATTGAGATGATGGGAGTTGGTGGTGTGTGTGTGTGTGTGTGGTTCATTGTCTGTTTATCTTATTATTGTTATCTATATTGATTGTGTGATTAGTAATCGACCCGGTGTTGTTTTGTAAAACTGCGGTGATCCATTCGGGATATTGGGATGGCCACGACATGACGATAGAGTCTTCCGTCGTAGTTTAGCATTTATTTACATTTCGATTGAGAACAGATAGTTTGGAATAATGTATTGTACTTTCAGTTTGGTTTCGAGGATTGTACTTATTCATTAAACTATTTACAATAAATGTTGTTTCTGTTTTGTCTATTTGATTATCATACCTCGGGCGACCGAGATGGTGATGTCTTCATACCTGAGTGGTCCTGGTAAGGCACTCGGAGTATGGGGGTGTTACAAATGGTATCAGAGCGACGATCCTGAAACCTGTAACCAATGAACTTAATGAACATAGGGAGTCAATTAAAATGAACCCGGGGTAGAAGTTGTAGGAGCTAGTGCAAAGGCTTGGGAGACGTCCTAAAGTCGCGGGGGTCGCCCTACAACTTTGAACCGGTCACATGGGGGAAATGTGTGTGTTGAGTCATGTGTGTGCTTAGTAACTTACGTAACAATGTGATGGAATGTGTTGATGGTTGGATGTTCGAATTGGAAGTTGATGAGATAAAAGAAAAGTGATGTTATATATATATAGACATTGTTGATGAAATGATAGCATGATGGAATGTTTTACAACGTGGCAATTAATAGCATGATTGTTATGATATAATGTGATTTATAAGGTTAGCATGTTAGTATATGACGTAATATGCGGGTAGCTCTTACGTATTGGTGGTACTTGATCGAGTGAGGCTGACTCGATCGGGTAAGTTTTAGCGATTTTGAGTCGAATCGCGTTTTGGGGCACTCGATCGAGTAACTAGGGGTACTCGATCGAGTAGAAAATCACTCGATCGAGTAGCCTAGATACTCGATCGAGTGGGTTAGAGATCAGAAGGTCTGTTTGGTTCTGAGTTTGGGTGCTCGATCGAGTACATGGGGGCACTCGATCGAGTAGCCCGTTACTCGATCGAGTGGGTTTGGATACTCGATCGAGTAGGTTCTGGGCAGCGCGTTTTCGTGTTTTGAGGTCTAGTACGTGTGTTTATGTTTACCCTTTCTTATATAGCTTCAAGATGCCGCCCAAGAGAAATGCTTTGTATGCGAGAGCTGAGCTTATGACTACGGACGACATCGTTAAGATGTTAGAGCACCAGGATGCTCTTACTGAGACCCTGAAGAGAGTGAATGAGGACAAGGATAAGAGTAAGGAGAAGGAGGTTGACCATGCTAAAGTCAGCCTCTATATTGCGAGGTTTAACCCGAAGGAGTACAAGGGAGTTGAGGAGCCTAACCTTCTTGATAGTTGGCTGAGGGAGATGGAGAACATACTAGATTTAGTTCGCTGTCCTGATGAGATGAGGGTGGATCGGGCTGCATTCTATCTGAGGGAGGCAGCTGGCAAGTGGTGGGATTCAGTGAAAGTGAGTGCCAAGGAGATATATACCAACCAGGGGTTACCTGCTAAACTTTGGGAGGAGTTTCGTAGGGCTGTGAGGAAGGAGTTCGTGCCAGAACATGTGAGGAGTAAGTTGAGAGAGGAGTTCGACAAGTTTAAGATGACTCTTTGAGATGTCCGTGGGCCGAGTACTACAAACGGGCGGTTCAATGAGAAATCTAGATATCCGAGGATATGGGTTTGAGTGAGGAGAATCGGCTTTGAGGTTTGAGAGAGGGCTAACCACGAAAATTATGGATAAATTACCCGTGGGAGTCCTTACTGATGTAAAGGAAGCGTATGAGAGGGCTGGGAGAGCGGAGAGACTAGTGGAGATGGCTCGGGAGAGGTCGGTGGAGAGAAGAGGAAGTCGAGAGCGAGGGTGGTGGCCAATCTAATTTCAAGAAAGGCAACCACAATCAATCTAAGGGGTTTTCTTCTGGGTCCGGGTTTAGTGCTGGAACTTCCTTTGGGAGAGGCCGTGGGAGTGTGAGCAATAGCTGCGGAGTGACCTGCTTTGGTTGTGGTGGCGTAGGCCACAAGAGACATGAGTGCACAAGTGCACCGGGATCTTTCCAGAGACCTGCGCAGAGCTTCGCGAGCAAATGGACCGGCGGGATCATGGCCAAACCGGGAGGTCGAGCTACCGAGTGGAGGCAACCGCAACGGCGGTAATTCTTATCAGAAGACACCGACGAACAACAACAACAACAATCAAGGGTCGGGTGCTAAGCCGACCGCATCGGCCAGTACTGTCCAGGGAGGTGGGCAAAAGACCAGTGGCAAGTTGTTCATGATGGACAAGAAGGCAGCTGAGGAGGATGCGCACGTTATCACCGGTACATTCCTTGTTAATGGTATTCCTACGTTTGTTTTGTTTGATTCGGGGGCTTCTCAGTCGTTTGTGTCTTCGAGTCATGTAAAACAGTTGGGTTTGAGAGTATATGAGTCTGTTAGGGAGCAAGTTTTCATACCTTCGGGTGAGTCTGTATCGTGTGGGAGGTTGTTTAGAGATGTATCTTTGATAGTTGGGCAAGTCGATTTCCCTGTAGACTTGCTAGAGTTTCCTTTTAATGGTTTTGAGATGATAGTTGGGATGGATTGGTTAGGAAAGTATAAAGCTAAGATAGACTGTCATCAAAAGAAAGTGTCCCTAAGAGGCCCTAAGGGTGTTAGTGTGTCTTACCGTGGGTTTCTAGTCAAACCCAAAGTTAAGTTGATTGCAGCTGTTACCTTGAAGTCTTATCTGAGGAAGGGATGTCCTCTGATTTTGTGTCATGTGAGAGATGACCGGATAGAGAGCCCGGCAGTTGATGAGATACCAGTGGTGGGAGAGTTTGCAGATGTTTTTCCAGAGGAGATTCCGGGGTTGCCACCGAAGAGGGAGATAGATTTCACCGTTGAGTTGAAGCCAGGGACGGGGCCAATCTCTAAGGCACCGTACCGTATGGGTCCTAAGGAGATGGAGGAGCTTAGGAAGCAGTTGGATGATTTGATAGAGAAGGGATACATTAGACCAAGTGTATCGCCTTGGGGAGCACCAATTCTTTTCGTGAAGAAGAAAGATGGGAGTTTGAGGCTGTGCATCGACACGGGGAGCGAACGTGTGACGATAAAGAACAAGTATCCTTTGCCAAGCATAGATGACCTGTTTGATCAGTTGAGTGGTGCAACAGTCTTTTCTAAGATTGATTTGAGGTCGGGGTACCATCAGGTGAAGATTAGAGAGGTGGACATACCGAAGAGAGACTTTCACGTCGAGGTATGGCCATTATGAGTATGTGGTGATGCCATTTGGGTTGTCTAATGCGCCGGCAGTGTTTATGGATTTGATGAATAGGATCTTCAGACAGTTCTTGGACCAGTTCGTGGTGGTGTTTATCGATGATATCTTAGTCTACTCTAAGACTAAGGAGGAACATGAGGAGCATCTGAGGATCGTGTTGCAGACTTTGAGGGATCATGAGTTGTATGCTAAGCTGTCCAAGTGTGAGTTCTGGTTGGAGAAAGTTGCCTTTCTGGGGCATGTAATCTCTAAAGATGGGGTAGCTGTGGATCCGGCGAAGATTGAGGCAGTGACAAAGTGGGAAGCACCAAAGAATGTTGCTGAGGTGAGAAGTTTCTTGGATTTAGCTGGATACTACAGACGGTTCGTGAAAGATTTCTCCAAGATAGCTAGACCGATGACGGCATTGATGAGGAAAGAGAACAGGTTTCGTTGGGATGAGAGTTGTGAGACGGCGTTCCAAACATTAAAGGAGCGTTTGACCACAGCTCCTGTCCTCGCATTGGCTGAAAGGAGCGAGAATTTCGAGGTTTGTACAGATGCCTCGAAGAATGGGCTAGGATGTGTGTTGATGCAGAATGGTAAAGTAATTGCCTATGCTTCTAGGCAGTTGAAGCCTTATGAGGAGAACTACCCTACTCATGATCTGGAGTTGGGTGCAGTGGTGTTTGCTCTCAAGATTTGGAGACATTACCTTTATGGAGCAATCTTTAAGGTATTTTCTGATCACATGAGTCTCAAGTACATCTTCACGCAGAAGGAGCTGAACATGAGACAGAGGAGGTGGATGGAGTTGATTGGCGATTATGACATGGAAATCATCTACCATGAAGGGAAGGCCAATGTTGTTGCTGATGCTTTGAGTAGAAAGAGTGTACATTCTCTGTGTACAGCTCTATCTTTGATGAGGCTGAGGGATGAGGTAGCGAGCTTTGGGATACATATGATGCAGAAAGGAGATGTCATGGGTGATATGACAGTACATATGGAGTTTTATGATGACATTCGGGATAAGCAGGCTTTGGATCCTAAGATAGTGGAGTGGAGAGCTGGAGTAGAGAAAGGGACAATGTCCCGGTTTTCCATTCATACAGATGGTAGCTTGAGGTTTGATGGTAGGTGGTGTGTTCCTAACGATGAGGAGTTGAAAAAGACTATCATGACGGACGCGCATTGCACACCATATTCAGTTCATCCGGGTGGAGACAAGCTTTACAAAGATTTGAAGAAAACGTTTTGGTGGCCTGGGATGAAGAAAGAGACAGCTGAGTTTGTGTCCCGTTGTTTGACATGCCAAAGAGTTAAAGGGGAACATAGAAGACCACAAGGTAAGATTCAGTCTTTAGAGGTGCCTGAGTGGAAGTGGGGATCCATTTCCATGGATTTCATTGTGGGTTTGCCGAAGAGTCAACAAGGTAACAATATGATTTGGGTGATAGTGGATCGTCTGACCAAGTCAGCTCACTTTGTTCCAATGAAAGATACATGGACTAAGGCACAATTGGCTATGGCCTATCGAAAGAACGTGCTGAAGTTACATAGAGTCCCTAAGGACATAGTGTCTGACAGAGATGCGAGGTTTATATCGAGGTTTTGGAAGGAGTTGCAGGAATCGTTGGGAACAGCTTTGAAGATGAGTACAGCATTTCATCCTGCGACAGATGGGCAGACTGAGAGAACAATCAAGACCCTTGAGGATATGTTGCGAGCTTGTGTGATGGATTTTGGTGGTAGCTGGGAGCAGAGGTTGGACTTGATAGAATTTTCTTACAACAAACGGCTATCACACCAAAGTATTGGTATGGCACCGTTTGAGGCTTTATATGGGAGGAGATGTAGGAGTCCAATCTGTTGGGACGATAGTCCGAGGCAAAGTGGTTTTAGGACCAGAGATGGTGCATGAGATGGTGGAACAGATTAAGATGATCAGGGAACGGATGAGAGCAGCCCAGGATCGACAAAAGAGTTATGCAGATCTACATCGTCGGGACATAGAGTTTCAGGTTGGGGACAAGGTTCTTCTGAAAGTGTCTCCTATGCGCGGAGTTATGAGATTTGGGAAGAAAGGCAAGCTAAGTCAGAAGTTTATAGGGCCTTATGAGATCTTAGAGCGAGTTGGGGAAGTTGCTTATCGTCTGGCTTTACCAGCTGCGTTGGAGAGAGTACATAATGTGTTTCATGTATCGCAGCTGCGGAAGTATGTGAGTGACCCGTCACATGTGTTGGAGGCACAGAGCTTAGAGCTGGATGAGTCTTTATCATATCTGGAGGTGCCTAAGCAGATCCTAGACCGAAAGGTTAGAAAGACCAGGAGTGGTGAGACAGTTTTGCTTAAGATCCTTTGGTCTAACCACGAGACTGAGGAAGCTACATGGGAGGCAGAGGATATCATGAAAGAGCGTTACCCCTTCCTTTTTGATCAGGTATGTATGGTTACGGGGACGTAACCTTGTTTCTTTTAGGGGGGTAGGAGATGATCGCGAGCAGTTTCTAAGAGTTTTATACACCTTTTTGTATGTTGCGTCGGTAGGTGGTCGGGATGAGTTGGGTAAGTAGCGTGTTTTATGTTGAGTTTTGTTTTGGGTGTTGAGTCGGGAATGTTTTGGAGTACCTTTGTTTTAGTAGTGGTTTGAACTTCGGGGACGAAGTTCCTTTTAAGGAGGGAAGACTGTAATACTCCGTATTTATATGTCTTGGGGGTACTCTATCGAGTAGCCCTTACTCTGTCGAGTAAGGGCAAGTTGCGGAATAAAACAGTTTCTGACCTGTTGGGTACTCGATCGAGTAGCTGGGGCACTCGATCGAGTAGGGGGGTACTCGATCGAGTACCTTGGGTACTCGATCGAGTGTCCGGTTTTACGGGGGAGTTTTCTCGGGTTTTGTTAATTACGCGATTAAGGTATTTAAACGTATTCGTAATTATTCTAAATCACTTTTTACAAAACCTAAAACCTGTTTAAGAGAGAAAGCAACTAGTCTTCTTCCTAATCGCGTTCTTGACAATTCCCGGAGGTCAGACGGTCGGTTCGTATCGTAGTTCTTGTCGTTGGATTCCTTGCGTCGAGGGTAAGCTTTTAATATAATTTATATAATGTTTTGTTAAGATTGATGAAACCCTAATTTAGGAATTGGGGGTTTTTATGAGTAGTATTTGAATGGTAGCATCTATGTGTGTATGGTAGGAGGAGAATTCGTAGAGGAGCCGTTTTGATATTTTGTAGATACCGTCTGCGTGTTGTGCTTTCCAGGTAGGATTTCCTACTCAGTATTAGTCCCATAATGGGATATTGGTGATGTGCTGTAGTTAGTTGTTTAATATGATGATTGTGATTGTGATTGTGATTGTGATTGTGATTGTGATTGGTTTCTATGGCTCTCGAGATGCGTTCTCGGCTGAGTGGGGTCACTTGCGGGAGTGATCTCACGCCCTAGTTTCGCCCTTCGTGGAACCCGCCACGAAAGGGGATGTGCACATTAATGGACAAGGTTATCGCTCGTACGATGAGCGGGGCTTAGGTGGGAACGGCTGCGGTCCCCCACTGGCAGGGCTGGTCTAGTGGACAGTCAGTATTGAGATGATGGGAGTTGGTGGTGTGTGTGTGTGTGTGTGACAGTTCAGCTGTCTGTTTGTCTTATTATTGTTATCTATATTGATTGTGTGATTAGTACTGACCCCGGTGTTGTTTTGTAAAACCTGCGGTGATCCATTCGGGGATGGTGAGCAGATCTTGAGCAGGTATAGAGATGAGTACTGGGATAGCTGGGATGGCCACGACATGACGATAGAGTCTTCCGCTGTAGTTTAGCATTTATTTACATTTCAGTTGAGAACAGATAGTTTGGAATAATGTATTGTACTTTCAGTTTGGTTTCGAGGATTGTACTTATTCATTAAACTATTTACAATAAATGTTGTTTCTGTTTTGTCTATTTGATTATCATACCTCGGGCGACCGAGATGGTGATGTCTTCATACCTGAGTGGTCCTGGTAAGGCACTCGGAGTATGGGGGTGTTATAGAAATATCATATTTAGTGGGAGTTCTAGCAAGAGTGTCCTTGCAAATGGAAGTAGTATTGGTGTTAGAAGAGCAAAGATATGTGAGAAACCCAAATCCGATTGTGAATTGGAAGTTGATAGTGAGACTACCACAAAACTAAGATGGGTATCCAATCCTACCATAAATATCATTATTGTAATGTCATGGGCCATTGGAAGCGAAATTGCCCCAAGTATTTAGAAGATATCAAAGTTGGGCTTGTTACTCCAAGTGGGACTTGGAAATGTGGAAAAGCTAAACAAGAGTGATATGAATTTGCGATAATGAAAGGGAGCTCGGGTAGCCGCCACTTCAAGAGAAATTTATATACTTGTTTTTGCTAATAGCTTTGAGTTATGATTTACATAATTGTTATTATGTTCCCACTTAGTCTAAAACATTATTTCCATGTGAGACATGAAAGGATCTATATTTTGTCCTCAAAGACAATTATTGTATTTTATTGAAAATAGACGTGGATGTGAGCCATGTCACTTATCTTTATGATACACAAGTTTTAGACAGTTCCAACTCATGTAAAGATATCTACATAATACGCACCAAAAGACTCATAACAAGTAATCCAAATGATTTGTACATTTGATTTTTCAATTAGGTTACGTAAATGAGAAACGCATTAAAATGCTAGTGTCGACTAGAATTATTAGACCATTTGATTTTCAATCATATGGAATATGCGAATCTTGTCTCCTTTGCAAATATAATTTGTACTTCCTTTAGTGGTAAAGGGACACAAGCAAGTGATTTGTTGAGACTAATACATGCCGATGTATGTGTTCTAATGAGCATCACCGCAAGGGGAATTTATGACTACTTCGTCACTTTTACCAATGATTCAAGTAGATAAAGGTATATTTACTTAATCAAATAAAAGGTGAAACATTTGAGAGATTTGAGAAATTTCTAAAATGACGTAGAGAACCAATTGAATAAAGTTCTAAGCATTACGACCAAATCGTAGTGGCAAAGATCTAAGTAATAAATTTGATTTATTAAAGATGGATTATGACCTAGCGTCACTACCCATAAGATCAAACTAATATGAGTCGGTTTAAGTTGATGAACTCAATTTTGGGAATTTTCAATCCAATACGAACAAGTAATTCTAAACGGATGGTCAACCATGAGATACCAAGAATAGAGAGTCTATTAAACCAAATTACATGGATCAGACTGTCATATTACATGTATCTAGCTGCCATGTTTGGGATGGCCTTTTGAAAGCTAATACGTAGTCTAGGTAAACTCCTATACTCCGTTAAACATATATGTTTGTGTCTCACAAAACTATCTCTCAAGAAGATAGATGTATTTCTGAGAGATAGAGTGGGAGAAGATTGAATCGTCACAAACATCTCTTATAGTTGAAATGTTACTTTGTGAAAGTAATAGAATTATAGAGTGGGAGTTGGTATTGAACTAATTATCTATGAAGATAGTATAAGAGCATAGTTCAGTGGGAGTTTTATCGCACATGTCTTATTGTTTAAAATATTACTTTGTGAAAGTGATAGTATCATGACCTTGTTACATACGAGCCGGAGCATGCAATCCAAAAATGTTGCTCATGAGTAGATTTACTTTAAAGTGAGGGTCTCTTTAAAGGTAAATAGAGCTTTAGAGTACACAAATGCATAAGATTTACTTGAAGATGTTGATCAAGATAAATTGTGTTAGGAATTGTCGCATTTCATTTTAATGAAGAATGGCAAATTAAATTCGCTTTTCTAAAATGGGAATTTAGAGAAGGAAGTGTTTGAAACACAAAATATTAGATGAAGATCTAAGAATCCTAACATATTATGCGTAGCTTTCTTAAGTGATCTTAGAATGATCTTAAGCAAGCATTAAAGGATTATACTTTTCGTTCATGGAATTATAGTGAATTGTTTCATTCACATGATTGAAGAATCATGATATACATGAAGTTAAGTGGGAGCTAGAATTATTTTTCCATGTCTTATATGTTGATAACATATTAATTATTGAGAATAATGTACCAATGCTCTCTTCTGGCAAGAGTGATTGGGAGACTAGGAAAAGGTGAAATTTACTTTAGATTACCGAATCTATGTGAGAGTTTATTGGCATAGAGTTGAGAGTCTTATGGGGATAAGATCTTTCGTATCTGTTTAACATCAACAAGGTTGAATGGCTTATTCATGATGATGAAAGTGGAATTACTATGATGGAATCATAGTCGTTCACTGAACCCATTAAGCTGTTGATTACATGAAATCGATTGCTAATGTTTCCGCCATTAGAACGATTATGTATGCAAACAGACGCACGTGCTGTGATGTACCATATGCTAGGTACATTATGAGTCAATAATAAGTTAATTCATAAGTTGGGCTTGTGAGAGCCTTAAAGTACAATTGATGACTTGTACACATGTTTGGATGATAAACTAAGTTAACGTGTTGAAGGGTTGCACAAACTTTGGTTTCCAAACTATAAGGGATTTGTTGAAATCCTAGGGTGTCTTGTTGACTAAGGAGTATGAGAATAAGAAAAGTATTTTAATTTCGCGCATTGCAAATACTACAAAAGGAATCTAAGTAAATAGTGATTAAATAGTCAACGTAGGGATTAAGGGTTAATCCCTCTACAAATGACTTTATCACATGTTATGCGATAACAGTGGGAGCTTCTTTCAAGTTAAATAGCTCGGGTCTAGTATGAAGTCTAGACATATACTTAGAGAAATTCATGTTATTAAGAGATGACATTGAATGGAAGGAAATAGCAATTAATTAAGTTGGAATATATGGATATCGGGTATATCCACTTGCCAAGCTTGTATTGCATTTTAACTAGTGTTTTAATACACTAGAGATTATAGAATATGAAGTAGTAATAGTGTATTGACTATTCATATGTGATAATCACAATTTATCGTTTGAGTTTTATTAAACTCAACCGCTACCTTGTCGTATCCGAATGGGTTGTAGAGGCAAATTGGACCCCATTAAAGTGAACTGGATTGACATGGTATTCGCCCCTAGTTACTTATATGAGGTGACGTCTCGAAGTGACTAGAGTGTGATGCGATTGATGGCAAGTTCAAGTGTCATAGAGTCATATGGGATGACTAGTCGATCACATAGGCAGATGTATGTGACAATCGTCAGGCAAAGTGACCGCTTATAGAGTTCAGTAATTCATAAATCCTGGTCGTGGCAAGAGCTACTATAGTATTCTTATGAGTCAATTCTTTTGACTAGAGACTATTCGCCCAAGTTGGCACAACTTCGGATTAGCTTTGATTTATACTCTACGATTTCGTAAATGAGGTCAAACTGGGTATATTTTGGGTTATGATGGTGTGGTGAACGAAGGGAATAGGGCGATAGGAATTGTCCACCCCTTGTCGGGTTGTTTGAAATCTCAAGGCCACTCGAGGAGTAGTTAACCGGAAATGCGTGGCCACGCTCGGAAGGTATCTATGGTAGATAATTCCGGTCGGACGTTAATCTCCGGATCGAGAAAACCACTCAAGATATGATCAAGTGTAAGTACGACCTGCAAGACACCTTACATTGAGTGGGAGATTGTAATAGGACAAGAGAATTGGTGACGCACACTTGTCGAGGACAAGTGGGAGATTGTTGGGAAATGTGTCCTCAACAATAGTGCGATCACATGATTTAAATATCATAATTAAATCTCATACTAAGAATACGTGAGGGATGATTCTTTATACTGATCATTGACCGTCATTAATCGGTAATGATTGGCTAACTAGAGTTTGACATTATTGTCGTGTGACGGT
This sequence comes from Silene latifolia, assembly GCF_048544455.1. Lineage (NCBI taxonomy): Eukaryota > Viridiplantae > Streptophyta > Magnoliopsida > Caryophyllales > Caryophyllaceae > Silene > Silene latifolia. Next base: position 88,128,457 of record NC_133534.1, read on the forward strand.
GGTGGTCAGTTGATCCCTTTAGGTCACACCTATAGGATGAGGCCCAAATAGATATTTAATTAATTGTATGCGATGCGAATTAATTAATTCCTTAATTGTGGGAGTGCAATTTTGCGTCTTATTATAATGTGATTAAATAAGATTTAATTTAGTAATTAAGCGTTGAATTACTAAATTAGTTGAGGTATTAATATAAGTTTTGAGGTAGAGGTAATTAGTTATTTAAAGTTACAAGAAGTTGTAATTTTAACTAACTAGTAATTATGGGACCCATTATATGATGATATAATGGTAGTATACTACTCAAAAAGTGGAGTGTATATTATATTATTAATTGTAATATTTAAGTGTTAAATGATTACATTAATAATTAATTATGTAAGATAGTCAAACATATGACTTATAAGCATTTGTGGGACAAATGACAAAAGGCAAAAATGGACCAAAATGGTCCAATATTTTGAAAACAAAGAACACAAGATGCTCTTTTGTCTTTGTTTGTTTGGATAAAAGCATGAAAGTGACTTGTCATATGAAGCTTTTATCATGCTATATCTTACACTATTGTTCCCTATACACCATATATGCTAAACAAGAGCTAAAAACAAAACAATAAGATTCCCTTCATGGGGAATAGGCCACCGGTTTTGGCCTTGTTATATGAGCATTTTTGCTCATTTTTCCTTAGTTAGTTTTTGCTTGTTTTGGCTTATATACTTCTCTCTAACTTCCTCTCATGCAAAATTGATAAAAACTCTCTACAATACTAATACTCATCAATCTATTACTAGAGGTAGTAATACAAGAACATTAGTATTATTAAGGATATATTTCTACTACATATCTAGTTAATATTAGTAGGAATTTTTTGGATTAAACTTGGGTGCAATTTATTGGAGTGGCTTCTAAACTTGGAGTCTTAGGAGGATCATCCATCATTATAAGCTCAAGAACAAGTGAAGGAAGGTGACCTTACTTGTGCCCATAATTTCGAAACACCCAACAATGTAAGGAACATTGTTTTTCTTATAAATCTTTCCTTTTGTTATGCATGCACTAGATCTAAAGAACAAATAATTAACAAGTTAATTAGTTCACTATTAGAGGAGTCTAATAATAGGTATATGAACCTAACATAATGTAACATAACCAATCAAGTTAGACATCAGTTATCTATCCAAGTTTTTATCATAATATAGTACTTTCAGTTTTAGATTATTCGAGTAATTAGGGTTTGGGATATCGATTTTAGCATTGGAATTCTGCCCTTGTTCTTAATCTTTCCTTTTAAATATCGGTATTCATTCTGCCCTAATTTTAGTTTATTGTTTTAATCTCTTCATTAGTATAGATTTGATAGTTAGTGTCCCGAAAGCCAATTATCGTATTATCATTGTTGTTATTTACTTTAAGCATGAATTCAGTAATTGTTGTTAGTTTTATTGTTGTTTTTACCTTTAGCATGAGTAGCTAATTCTTTAGTGCTAGGATGTAGGCGATTTATGGCATAGGCGGCATTAGATTAGAAAGGACTGTCTCGCGTGTTAGTCGATCGATCGACATTGCCGATCGATCGCCCCCTCGTAGGGTTTTCCCTCGTTTTAATTAAATTTAATCTTATTTTTAACGAATCGAATGCAGGGGACCAGTTAGATACCTATTTCGTGACTGACCCATTAGATCGAAAGGTAGGGGAGGTTATTAGACCATCAATTAAATCGACTAGACTGTGCTAAGATCGAAAGATAGGTATAGTTTAGACCGTTAGTCACTTTTCAGGACGAAAGTTAGTATTAGTGACATTAGGGACCTATAGCGAGATCGAGAGATTCTATTTATTAAGAGTGGACCGAGAGGACCTCTTTATTTCCCGCCCTACCTGTGTTTGATTCAGACCGACTTAGTTTGATGCCGCCGAAGCTATAATGAACCAACCATCCTAGTACCCTTCTTTTATCTGTTTAAATCGTATTTTTAGTTTATTATCTTTGTTTGCTCTTAGTCTTAGACCAATTCAAATCAACCCCCACAATAGTTACCTCAGACTGAACATAAATCAACTAAAGTTTACAACTGCCTCCTTGTGGTTCGACCCTGTTACCACTAGCCTAGGTTAGTCTTAATAGGAGATTATAAATTTTATCTTTGGTACTCACAGCGACGGGTATCAAATTTTGGCGCCGTTGCCGGGGAGGCAATAGTCCTAATTTTAGTTGTTTTCATTTTTAGTCTTTCTTAGTTTAAGGGACATCCGTTCCTTAAACTTTTCTTATATTCTTTTTGTAGTTTCTTCTTATGCGCAGGTCACAGAGTGAAGAATTAGTACCGTTGAACCCTGAGCTTGAAAGATCCTTGCGCGAGTTGAGACGAACACAAAGAGTATTACCAACAGAGGAAGAGCTGAGTACTCTGTCAAGCTATTACGAGAACGATCTGTTCGAAGAAGACCCTGATCTTCACCGGTTCCACTTCTTCAGCCGAGACAGTTACTTCTCCGGAAATTCCAGTCATGGCCGAGGAAGCAAGTATAGCTAGTTATTCTGAGCCGACAGCCGACAATTTATACAAGGGGTTCGAATTACCGGGAGATGCCAGGAAGTTCGAACCAAAGCCTGCCTACATTACTATGGTCGAGAGAAATCAGTTCGGGGGAGCTGCAAATGAAGATGCAGCGAGGCATATGGAGACCTTTATTGATCACGCTCTATTCCCCCACCACCGGTGGCGTGACCCAGGATCAAATCAAGGAGACCATGTTCATCTTCTCCCTTCGTGATGCTGCAAGGGAGTGGTATAGAGATTTTGACCGGACCGCTCAGGAGATCACTGATTGGAATACATTGGCATTGGCGTTCTACAAGAAGTACTTTTCTACTTCAAGGACGATCGCTATTAGAACTCAAATCACGGGCTTTAAACAAGGGCCAGATGAGAATTTCCATGAGGCATGGGTCCGATTCAAGAAGTTGGTGCGAACCATACCGCACCATGGGTTCGAAAAGTGGAGTTTGTGCAATCATTTCTACAATGGGTTGTACGACGATCAGAGGGCCATTTTGGATGCTGCAGCCAATGGAAGATTCGCTGAAAATTTGGGAGCAACCAAGGGGTGGAAGATCATTGACGATTTAGCTACCCACAAGGCCGAGTATGGGAATTCGAGAGGGAACCAGAGGAGAGCTGCTGAATCTTCCTCTGTTGCTGCACTTGAGGCTCTTACTGCGAGGTTTGACAAGTATGAGCTAGGAGGAGCTTCTAAGGGTGGGATGTACCAAGTCAATCTTTGTGTCGACGGTCCTTTCGTCTCGTGAAAGGTGTGGAGGTGAGGGCCATGTCTCGAAAAAGCGCCTAGCCCCTTTGAATCTTGTGCCGCCTTTCAACACTATAGGCAGACAAACACCTACTACGAGCCAAGCCACCCAAACTTGAGTTGGAGGAGCCAAAATGACCTTAACCCAACTCAAGCTCCACCGCAGCAACAACCTTATATACCCCCTCACCAAAAGCAACAACAATACCAGAAACCTCCTTATGTACCGCAGCAGCAACAATCACAGAACTCTGAATTTTCCGAGCTCAAGAATCTGTTGCTAAAGGAGTCCCAAGCAAGAGAGGCCGGGATGAAGCTACTAGAGAGCCAAATTGCTCAATTGGCTAGCAAAAATAACACTCGAGCTCCCGGACACTTGCCCACTCAACCGGAACAAAAGAAGACCCTAAATGCCATCACCTTGAGGAGCGGGTCCACCCTTGATGGTCCTGCCATGGTTGAGGATGCTGTTGGAAAAGATGAGCAGGAAATAAGTCAAGAGAAAGCTTCAACGAGCAAATCAAAGAAAAAGACGTCGCAGGTATTTGGTCGATCGATCGACATACCCGATCGATCGATCGAAGCACGGGGGTTGGAGCTTCGGAATCGTACATCTCAGTCGATCGACTGAGGACAGTGGTCGATCGACTGAGATCGCTGCTGATGCTGAAGAATTTCGTCCTTTGATGCCAAATAACCTACGAGACCACTTGTTTCGGGGAACCACCGTCCCGAAAATTTTGGGGGTAGACCCGAGTGCTGATGGGTCGGTCCCAGCCCCGAAGTTCGACCCAATGACGGTTAATGGTTCTCATTTGAGACGATCTGAGGAAGGGTCTAGCTTCAACAAAGAGAAGGTGACGGACTTTCAGCCTAAGTCCAAGGATGCCGGTGCGCGTGAATTGGAGGAGAGGGCTAAGGTACTCCTTACAGCCCCATATCCGGAGAGGCTCGTGCCGACCAAAGAACAGGTATCTTTCAGTAAGTTTGAGAAAGTTATCCGTAGTCTGAATGTGCAAGTCCCCTTCCTTGAGTTAGTTAACCAAGTACCCGCTTACACTAAATTTATGAAACAACTGTTGTCCAAAAAGCGGTCACTTGAAACAGTGCACACTGTCGCACTCACCAAGGAGTCTTGCTCCTATCTGTCTCACACTGCGCCCCATAAGTTAGAGGATCCGGGTAGCTTTTCCGTTCCTTGCAAAATAGGTACCTTCTCAATTGAGAAGGCATTGTGTGACCTAGGGGCTAGTATAAGCGTCATGCCTTTGAGTTTAGCTAGGAAACTCAAGTTGACCCGATTTGCTATCACAGACATGACAGTTCAGATGGCTGACCGATCTGCGGTCGAGCCTATAGGAGTCCTAGAGGACATACCCGTCCAAATAGGGAAGTTTTTCTTCCCTGTTGACTTTGTTGTCCTTGACATGCCTGAGGACGCCCATATACCGATCATCTTAGGTAGGCGTTTCGCACACCGCCGGGTGCGATTATTGACGTAGGCTCTGGAAATTTGACCTTCAAAGTTGGGAAACATTCCATCATTTTTGCCCAACCTGCTAAAAAGAAGGATCCCATGTGGCCTGTTACTTATGTCTGATCTACGAAAAGAGATCGTACTTTGTGCTTCCCGAATTGATTGTGCCTATTACTACTCTTTGTGTTAACCCCTCCGCCCGGATTGGGAGCAAGAAGGAGGACGAATGTTGTTTTAGATAATGCAGAGCTGGTTTGGGAAGGAAGTGCTACAAGTTGTGCCAGCTGTAAAGAAGCCTATCATTCAAAGAGGAGGTCTTGGTTGCTTACGCTATGGGACTGATGAGGTAGTGGAAGATGAGCCAGCCAAGGTGAGATGGGCTGATTTGGATTCCGACGATTCCGAGGGAGTCCTTGATTGGGGAGATGACGAAGTTGATCCATTGAGCTCTCTGACCGTCGACGCTAAGAAGGGTGCAACTGATAAAATGAGCACCATTGAGGCTACCTCTAGTAGCCAGAAGCCGACGAAGTGGGCCATACCGTGGTCCTTCTTGATCAACTATTAGTTGATCAATCTCGTTACGAACTTCATTTTATTTGTTTTGTTAAGACATTTTTATTGCTTTTGTGTGCGCGAAAACTTCGCTTTTATTTTATTTGCTTAGGATTTTTAAGTACTTTAGGCTTTATTCTGGGTTTTGCGCAATTTTGGGCGCGTACTATTGTGCATTTGCAGGTATTTAGAGCTTGTTAGCTCAAATCATTGAGCAATTACGAAGAAATAAGATGTTGCAGCAGTGTTTTCAGTCGATCGACTGGCACCATTGGTCGATCGACTAAATTGCAGGTTTACAGGAGCTACTGTTCACGCCCACCTGGTCGATCGACTGATCTCCGTGGTCGATCGACCACTGCTGCTGCTATATTCGTTCACGACCTCTCCCCTGCTTTGTTTGGTCGATATGCGGACCTAAGGGAGTCTTCTACTCCACTCTATTTTCCGTCGAATTAACTATTTCTTCTATTGTCTCATTTGTGCACAATTTTTACACTTCAAAATTATTTTCTTCGGTCTTATGCGTGGTTTTGATTGTCTTTCAGGCACTCTTATTGGTAGCACTGCTGGCTGCTGAAACCTCCTAGCTCACGCTGGTTTGGGGAGGTTTCCTTTGCTGCGCTTAAAGTCTTGTGAGTTCCATATCTTTCCTTTGTGTCTTGCTTATTTATTTTCTCGCAAATTCCCATTTCTCTTTTCTTCATTACATGATTTTGCACAATGGGGACATTGTGCGATTTGGTTTGGGGAAGGGTTTTGCGTCGCATAACATTTGCTTGCATTCACGTTTACATTCTTGCCTTGCATTGTTTATTTCATTTCTCATATATACAAAAAAAATTCAAAAAAAAAAATTGAAAAATTTCAAAAAATTCCATAAAATGCACGTTTATTTTATCATATAGGTCGAGTCGGAACGGTAGTATTTCTATGATGATTTTGCATTTGCACCTGTTTTGCCTGAGCCTTGCTAGATTAACATGTTATTAGTAGAATCGAAAATGCATATCTACGAGTTTTCGTTACATTCTTGCTAAACTTGAGACTAGACTTAGATTATTGGCAAGCTACATCATATTTCTGAGTTTTAGAGCCTATAACTGGTGACATTCATGACCGGTTTATTTAGGAATGTGAGTAGTACTCCTTATGAGACATGTTTCCTTAATTTGCATGAATATGAATTTGATCTACTTAATACCTGTATGCATTTGGTTTGTGATTTGTTGACACATGTGGAAGAGGTTTCCTTTTCTCACTTTACCCATAAGCTTCACACTGCCAAAAATATCCTTTTTTGTCCCATTTACCACGTCTTACATTTAGCCTGTCCTTTGTGAAGCTAGTAGTCCATGTTTTGGGATTGTTACTTCGTTTTTGGTGGTATTTGCTCAATTGAGATGATTGTTGGGAAGATGAAAAGAAGGAAAGAAAGAAATAGAAAAAAAAAAGAAAAAAGAAAAGAAAATGATTCGAAAAAGAAAGAAAAAAAAAAGGTGTCCTGTACTGTTCAAAGCAGTCGATCGACTGCCAAATATGGTCGATCGACTGAGATTCGAGAAAAGAAGTCAATTCGCATTTTTAATCCTTATCTTTTGGCGATTTTTGCTCCCATGTTTCATTTATATCCTATGGGGAGTTTATTGATTTGATAGTTTGGAGATTGTGAGTTTTGTGCTTGCTTTAGCACTGCTTCGTTTGATTATGAGCAAGAAGTTGGATGTTGCCTCTTGGTTCCGTTTTGGTACTAGCTTGATCACCTGTACCTCCACTCTACCATAAAATGTTTTGCCTCTTCTTACCCATACCTCACATATCCCATATTTACCTCGGCATGTGTCATTGGTCATCTACATTCGGTTGGAATGCGTATGTACGGTCGTAGAGGTCATTTTCATATTTTATTCTTTGGCATGTTTTCATAGGTCGTAGTTAGGTGAGAGTCACTACAAAATTACTTCTTTCTATCTTACATATATATCACCTGTGTTTATTTGAGTGATTTGAGCGACCCGCGAGAGTCCAATTTGATAAGTCTCTATAGTCAAAGGTGCAGCAGTTTTTGACGACTTTATAATTCGTTTGCATGATTCACATTACTAATTGATTGTTGGTTGTGCATTAAATCGGTTTAGGCTTAACAGTTTGCATTTCGCTCTGAGATTGAACTCGTTCCATTAGGTCATTAGATCGAGTCTAGTTCTTGCTTGGGGACAAGCAAGGGTTTGGTTTGGGGAAGTTTGATGCGTGTTATTTATATGATGTTTTACATCCCATTTTACACGCATTTCAGAGCTCATTCTTGTAGTTTATGCTACATTTCTCCCTATTTACGTCTACTTCCGTATTTTGTACATTATTGCAGAAATGTGGAGAATTCAACGGGAAATCAAGCCAAATCCGTCCCCGAGTAATCTGCATTGCAAATGACGTAAAGGAATTGCTTAAGGAACGAGCTTGGTGCGCAATTCAAGGCCCAAAAGACAAGTCCACGAGTTTTAAGAAGTCAAGTAGCAAATATCTCATCGATCGATCATTGTCACCTTGATCGATCGACCAATGCTCGGGTTCGAAGCTCTTGTTTTTTGAGGAGCGGTCGATCGACCAGCCTTGTCAGTCGATCGACCAGATTGCTATTCCAGACGTAAATTAAAAGATCGTGAATCTTGAAGCCCGTGAAGTTTAGGTTTAGGAAATAAGGTGTTACGGTTATTGCTATATAACGTAACATAACCAATCAAGTTAGACATCAGTTATCTATCCATGTTTTTATCATAATACAGTACTTTCCGTTTTAGATTATTCGAGTAATTAGGGTTTGGGATATCGATTTTAGCATTGGAATTCTGCCCTTGTTCTTAATCTTTCCTCTTAAATCTCGGTATTCATTCTGCCCTAATTTTAGTTTATTGTTTTAATCTCTTCATTAGTATATATTTGATAGTTAGTGTCCCGAAAGCCAATTATCGTATTATCATTGTTGTTATTTACTTTAAGCATGAATTCAGTAATTGTTGTTAGTTTTATTGTTGTTTTTACCTTTAGCATGAGTAGCTAATTCTTTAGTTCTAGGATGTAGGCGATTTATGGCATAGGCGGCATTAGATTAGAAAGGACTGTCTCGCGTGTTAGTCGATCGATCGACATTGCCGATCGATCGACCGACCTCGTAGGGTTTTCCCTCGTTTTAATTGAATTTAATCTTATTTTTAACGAATCGAATGCATGCGACCAGTTAGATACCTATTTCGTGACTGACCCATTAGATAGAAAGGTAGGGGAGGTTATTAGACCATCAATTAAATCGACTAGACTGTGCTAAGATCGAAAGATAGGTATAGTTTAGACCGTTAGTCACTTTTCAGGACGAAAGTTAGTATTAGTGACATTAGGGACCTATAGCGAGATCGAGAGATGCTATTTGTTAAGAGTGGACCGAGAGGACCTCTTTATTTCCTGCCCTACCTGTATTTGATTCAGACCGACTTAGTTTGCTGCCGCCGAAGCTATAATGAACCAACCATCCTAGTACCCTTCTTTTATCTGTTTAAATCGTATTTTTAGTTTATTATCTTTGTTTTCTCTTAGTCTTAGACCAATTCAAATCAACCCCCACAATAGTTACCTCAGACTGAACATAAATCAACTAAAGTTTACAACTGCCTCCTTGTGGTTCGACCCTGTTACCACTAGCCTAGGTTAGTCTTAATAGGAGATTATAAATTTTATCTTTGGTATTCACAGCGACGGGTATCAATACTTTTGTATTATAATCAGTTGGTCCACGTTTATCAATAACGGTTGGCTTGCTAGATAAGTTTGACGTTATTGTCATACAGATGGCGGTGATCAACTGGTCCCTAAAAGTCACACCTATAGGATACGTTTGAGAGATGTGACGGTATGAAAATACAGTCATGTTAATGCCAAATTTGACTAACCAGTTAGTCGGAGTTATTGACTAGTAATTAGTCAAACGCGATGTTGAGATAATTATTTAATACGGATTAAATAAAAATGGCTAAGACGAATTAAGCGGTTAATTCGTAAATTAAATATAAGCGATTTATATTTGATTAATGTATATTGGATAAATTAATTATACGATATTGTCTTTGTCGGACATGTATTAATAATTCAACTAATCCGTGTTATTAGTTGATGCTTTAATAACCGATAACCGATGACGATTTATAACAAAACCGCGTCATATACATTTTAGCAATTTACGAACCGGACCACGAGTTAAAATTAAGAGGAAGTGGAAGCCCACTTCCCCATGTGATTTCGGTTTGGCCGAATTATAAGAACAAAAAGGAGAGCCTCTCCTCTTTGTTAACCTAATTGTCATTTGCAAAAAGAATTAGGGTTTTGAGAGACAGTTTTCCTCTCAAAATTCAGATCTCGCATCTAAAGAAAACTCACATCAAGTTCTCTCAATATTGCAAGGCAATTAGAGAACACATTTCTAGCACAAGGGCATATTCTCAGACGATCTTGGGTGCAACAATTAGGAGGAGATCGACTTTGATCTCTCATTGCCGAATTGCACTAGGACCGAAGGTTAATTCTTGTGCTTTATCGTTTTTCATTGTTTTTCGTTTATGACAATAAATCACGTATTAAATTTGCGTTATAGTCCTATAATTTAAGGGTTTTATACGGATATTACCCTGCACGAGTTATATTGATAAGGGATGAATCGGCCTTACCATGCCCAAGTTAATATGAATTTGGATCTTGGAATCATTTATAATAGTTGGGTAGAGGTCACTATATAAATGTTCATATCTTGTTAAATTTATTTACAAGTATTATTATAACTATGAATGTGTTGTTTTCATTATTCCGTTATCGTATTGTTCTATTTCTTTACCTCAAATTATACGATATCATTTCGATTTTTAGTTCAAATCTCCATTAAAACATCGTAACTAAAGACAAAATTTAAATTATTCTTCTAAAAAGCTCGTATTATCCATTGTAAGGATCTCTTGTGAAGAGTATAGATGAAAGTTATTCGTGATCAAAAGGGTTTTTGATTTTTGACTAATATATCTACTTACAATGAATGGTTTCTCGTGTGCTTAATTGAGTTAAGTATTTTGAAACGTTAAATCATTTTGGTGACTAGATTTGTTGGAAATCGTAATAGACCAAAATACCGCAACCACTTCAATGAAAGTTTTAAGACTAAACAAACGAATGAAGAGTAGTCTTCATGAATATAATTTTGCTTCTCAAAGCAAAGACTCATTGAAAGGAGTGGGAGCATTCTCTTAAACCGTTAAGAAAAGGATAAGGTTTTAAAGAAGTAAAATTATAATGGAATTGATACAAAGTAATGTTAAAAGTAACGTTATTGAGAATAACAATACTAAACCTATCAATCCCGACCGATAAAGTTTCCATTGTCTTAATTGTTGGACGCTAGAAAGGAAACTACCCCAAATTATTGAAGAATCAAGAAGTTAGTTGTGGGACATCTAATGGGACCTTCTTCTTTAAATGTTTATTTGATTGACATAAATTTTGCTAGTACTACTTCGTCAATATTAGAAACCGGTGGTGGTTTTCATCATTGTACTTGATACATAGGATGATTAGAATATGACGACTAGCAACAATGATGTTGAGAGATAGAGTCATTGTGTAATCAATCTAGTTTTGGGTTTATAGTTGTACTTAATTATGACTATTAAGTGCATAAACTCTAAATAAGAATATAAACTTGTTAAGATACAAAAGAGGTTTCACTTTTGTGACCCTATACACCACGATTTGATGTATGGCTAGCCCATTATCAAGGTGATTATATTCTAAACCAAACTAGAATGATATATCATGTAGATGATGCAAGACTCAAATTAGTAACCCAAGATTAAACCTTAAATTCTCGGATGATGAACGCAAAGAGGAAACCATTCGATCTTATGGTATATGCATATCTTGTATTCAAGGCAAAATGTCTCGTGCCTTTTGGTTGAAAAGGAGATCGAGGTTGTAAATCATTGATCCAAAATAGGTTGATCATTTTCTTTTACCAACGATTTAAGTTGACGCTAATGTGTTCACTTAATAAGGTAAATAGAGAAATCTTTAAAGAAATTAAAAGAGTTCATGGAATCACGATTTAGTCGTGATGGGATTATCAAAGTAAAGACTTTGATATAAGCCAAATGAAATGTGATATAGTATCACAAGTTAATCTCTCTTAGCACGCATTATGGGATAATGTGTGGTTGGATAAAAAATCAAACGCTATTCGATATGGTTTGGACTCAATCAAGTTACCTTGAGTTACTTGAACCTTTTGGGGAATTTTATCATTTTGTCTAAATTATTTTTCCACTAAATCTAAAACGATTCATATGAGATATGAAATGGTAGGGTACCATGTTTGTAAGTTTTCAAAAAAGAAACAAGTGCTCATTTTACCTTACTATAATCACGAGTACAACAGGTTTGTGGCTCGTGAAACTGTCTTTCTAAAATACAAGTTTATTTCTAGAAGACAGAGTGGGAGAAATTATTCAAGAGCCACAAATAATGTTATGATTCAAGAGACACAAAGAATGTTATGTCGCAAGAAAGTGGTCTGTCTTGGCGACATGAGACGTTTTGTGTAAGACGTTGTTTCTTCAAAACCTATGAGGTTAAAGTCGTCACTTGTTGAACATGATGAATTCATGTTTCTTTTAAGAAAGTAAGGAGCTTATAACTTACAATGAAATTGTTTGATTCAAGTTGATTACTTCTGGAAAGTAATGAACATATGACTTACATGAGAGTGTTTAAGTCACAACTTAATACAAGGCTTAGAGCCAAGAAAATCCGAAATAAATTCCAAGTGAATTGTTAGATATCAAAGCTTGATTTGTTGCAAAGGGTTTTGCACTAGTTAAAATGCTTAAGTCTATTTGGATCTTCTTAGGGATTGTGTTTCATTATGATGATATACATATAGCAAGTGAATCTAAAACCCACTTCTTCAATTAGAAGGAGTGTATTCAATACATGTCATGAGTTTTGTAGATTCTTACAATCCTAAGATAATGTGCAACTTCAGAGATTGTCTTAAGTAAGACATCAATGAGTTAGAATCCATGTTTTGATCATGTTATAAAACTTTTCTCGATAAGTCGAGAAGTTGTGTTTATACATAGAATTTAGTGGGAGTTACGGAAATTTTAATTAGTCTTATATGTGGATGACATATTGATCATTGGGAATGATTTAAGACTTTCGGAGTAATATAATACATATTTAATATCCAGATTTATGTAGATAAATCCACTTGATATTAGCGTCAAATAAGAAGTCTTAGGTTGATAAGATTCATAACTAGTTCAATCAAGTTGAACATATTTGATTGATTCCATTTGCTTCCGCTGCCGAATCAATTAAATAGGACATGATGTATAACACTTCATATACTTTGAGTATGATGAATTGTTTCAAATCGAATTTAAGTAATAGTTACCAAGTAGCCATATAGATTAATCTTAAATGCTTAAGGAAGCATTAAGGATGGAAAGCAAATTGTTTTTGATGCAATTTTGTATAAGGGTGTTACACAAATGACAATTGACAATTGAGATTGTGCATGGTTTCCTACAAAACCATAATCAAAACACATTAGGATGGTTAAGATACCATTGTGGCTATGTTATCTAAGAAATAGATTTTCTAGAATCGTTCTAGGCAATAAAGAACAATGAGAAATATTTACAACGGAAATTGAGTACACTTGCAATCATGAGATATGCAAGAAGGATGAGTCCCGCACACTGTGAAAACAGTGGGAGCTATTCTAAGGCTAGAGGGCCTATGTCTTGATTAGATCTCGACACATACTCAAAAAGTTTTGTAGTGCAAATGTATACATTACAAAGGAAAACGAGTATGTATTAAGGTTGAGTTAGGTACAAGAAGTTGATAAAACCTACTAACCAAAGCCTTTTCATAGGCTTAACATGATGAGTCATGTCATTTCAATTGGATTGAGATTAATAACTACATAAAAGATCAAATTAGATTATAGAATATGAAATAGTAATCAGGTATTGACTATTCATATGTGATAATCACATTTGTCGTTCGAGTTTTTAAGCTGAAAAACCTCCTTTTATACTTTGTTACATCCAAACGGGTTGTAGAGACAACATTGAACCCCGTTAAAGTGAACCCGGATTAACATAGTATTCTCCCATAGTCACTTGTATGAGGTGACGTCTCGAAGTGACTAGAGTGTGATGCGATTGATGGCAAGTTCAGTGCCATACAGTCATGTGAGATGACTAGTCGATCACATAGGCAGACTGTTAGGAACACTTTGTCGGGCAGTGACCGCTTATAGAGTTATGGCAAATTTATATAGCCTGGTCGTGGCGAGAGCTACTATAGTATTCTAATGATTCGATTCTTTTGACTAAAGACTGTTCGCCTAAGGTGGCACAGTTTCAGATTAACTTTGATTTGTGTTACTACGACCTTCGTAAATGGGGTCAAATGGGCACATTTTGGGTTATGATGGCTGTGGCTAGTCGAAGGGAATAAGTGCGATAGGAATTGTCCACCCCCTTGTCAGGGTTAAAACAATATCTCAGGGACACTTGAGGAGTAATGAACTGGAAATGCGTGGCCACGCTCGGAAGGTATCTATGGTAGATAATTCCGGTCAATCAGTTATTCTCCAGATCGAGGAAACCACTCTCGATATGATCACTTGCAAGTACGGCCTGAAAGATACCTTGCATTGAGTGGGTGATAGTAATAGGACAAGAGAATTGGTGACGCACACTTGTCGAGGACAAGTGGGAGATTGTTGGAATAAGTGTCCTCCGACAATAATGCGATCACAACTGTTGATCATAATGATCACATGTTTAAATCTCATTTTAAGAATACATGTGGGATGTAATATTTTACAGTCAACTGGTCCACACATATCGGTAATGATTGGCTGTCTAGAGTTTGAGATTACTGTCGTGCGACGGTGGTGATCAGGTGATCCCCTTAGGTTATACCTATAGGGAAATACTCTTAATTGATTATTTAATTAATCGTATGCCGATACGAGTTAACTAAATTGCTAAAAAATTGACGGATGATTTTGTGAGTAAAGTTAACGTGTCTTATTGTAATTCGATTAAATTAGATATGGTCTAAGTAATCAAATTGTCTTATTACTTAGATGAAATTATTGTTTACGGAAACAATTGAAACGGAATGAATAAATAATTATAAATACAGAATGTTGTAGTTTATAATCCGGAAACACTTTTGGTACAAGTAATTATGAATTACTATGATAATTTTTATAAGTGACCTATTTTATTAATATGTTGATTTTTAATTGTTAAAAATATACTTTATATATATAAGATGTCATGTAATGTGTCACATGTGACATATTGACAAAATCACAAATAAAATAGACTCATCCATTTTATGTGTGTGTGTGCCGAAATAGAGGGAGTTTTAGGATAAAAATTGTGTTGATTTTTTTTTAAGTGGAAAACACAATTATTACCTATAGTCTTAGCCTTTGATTCCTACCTTTTCTTGGGTAGAAAAACTAGCCTATGGATTGGACACACCTCTCTCTCCCAACCGGTTTTACCAAGGAAATTGAGTGTGTTTCCTTCACAATTATTCATTCACTCTTGTCATAAAATTTCTAGTGTAAGAAATTAATATACTCTCTACAATTTGTGAAAATTCTAGAGAAATAAACTCACACAATCACTCCCTCTTGAACCGATTTTTCAAGAGCCAAATTATAATTTTTGTGTCAATTTTATAGTAAGACTTATATTATTTCTAGTACAAAATAATATTAGTTATTAAGAGGTTTCCTTGGGTATATGCTTTTGGGAGAGATTCTAAACTTGAATCTTGTTTTTCCATTATTGGAAAGCTCAAGAACAAACAAGAAGGAGATCTTGTTGGTGCCCATAAAACCGAAATCTCAATGTAAGGAAAACGATTTCTTCTTTATCTTTATTCATGTTTGCATGCATAAGATCTAAATTAATTTTATGAATAAATTAATTATAACATATTTGAATATGTTGAGTATAATGAGATATATATTTCCGACAAGCGGTATCAAGCGCCTTAGGTTGTTTGCATGCAAATCGGTTATTGTTTTTCCTAGTTATAAGATTAACAAACAAAACTTATAAATTTGTGTTTATTATGATATATCACGAAATTTATTATGCATGTTAAAGTTTCTGGTCCTAAAATGTTTTAGGATATTTTGGTTTAATTTTTGGATTTTATTGTTCATTTTATATTATAATGGCATTAAAATGTGATTTTTATGATAAAAATGTCATTTTTGGACGAAAAATAGCTAAACTTCTTTTTTTCCAGTGTTTTTTAGATATGTTTTCATATATATTATATACTAAGGGCCTGTAAATTTTCATAATTTTATGAGTTGTTATGCTCGAAATATGGATTTTTCAGGTTAAATTCGAATTTAAATGAGAAAATAGGTTAATATGAGTTATATTTTGAATTTGGTCATAGAAATTTAGTATGTTGTCACATGAAATTGTACAAGATGTGTGTAAAATATTTGGCTATAATGAAGTTTTTATGCATGATTTATGAATTTCTGATGAAAAATCACATAAACAGTGACTTTAAATAGTAAAAATGCTAAAACATACTTCATGACTAAAGAAAAACGTTACATGTTGCATTTTATCATATATTTTAGATCTAAAAGTGAAAAGTTGATAAAAGTAATTTTTCTCATATTTTTATGATTATAATTGATAAATCTGATAAACCGCAACATTGTTTTTCTCGATAAATTTCGAAATTTTTAACTTGAGTTTTTGAATATTATGAGTGTCATGGTATTTTTCCAGAATGTTCATGAGTTTAAAATTTCAAATTTCAAATTTATTTGAAATTTTTATGATTTAATTTGATGTTTAAGACATAATATTGTAATTTTGAGTCCATTTATGAACAATTTTAAGAAATATAAGTTAATTATAGTCAATATGTTAGTGGAGATTAATTTTGAGTCCTAAGAAGGTTAGAGTAATTAACTTGTACATAAATATGAATTTATGTAATTATTGTGATTTTAAAAGGTTAAATCACGCAAATCCGTAAAAACCGATTAATTTACGATATTGGCTCCTTAAAGGCGATTTAGCATAAAATTGGGCATGTTCATACATATTATAATGCTGCATTTTACTTATGATTGTCATAATTTAAATTTAAATTTTAATTTTATGTAATTTTGAATTATGTAATTTTACTTAGTATGGCCATAGTTTTTTAATTGGTATTAACCGAAATGTTTGGGAATATCGATTCAGTTGTAATTTATTGTGATCTCGTATCACCGTTTTGTAATTTAATAGATTTATTTTATTTTTAATTACAAATGTATAATAGGAAATTATGTAATTTGTTATGTAATTTATTTATTCCGGAGTTCCTTGAAGACGGTGTCACTCGAGAAGGCGATCCATTAAAGAAAAGTGTTGCCTTGAAATACGTGCCAATACCGAAGTTCAAGGACCAATGTAGTTGTTTTCCGAATTTGTAATAGTTTATTAGATTTACTATTTTAGGAAGGCCATACTAGGATTTTATTTATGCTTTGCATTTTATTTATATGTTGCATGCATCGCTAAATCGCCATAACTAAAACATGCATTATCATTTAATCGAGTTAATCGACCGTGTCAATTACAATTACCGTAGTTCACCGCTTTAGTTCACTTAAAACGTGATAGATAATAAATTGACATGACCTCTCGCTAAAATAAACAATTGAGACTTAGCCTTACCAAAAATTAGAAACCATGAAAACCTATTTCATGAGGGAGTGCGCTCGGCCCTACCGGGGTACAAACCTTGTTACGTAGGGGAAGTGGGTGATAAATGTCTATCCACCGAATTCATGTTGATAAAGGATGAATCGGCCCTACCGTGCCCAAGTTGATGTGGATTTGGATCATGGACACATTTATTCGAAATTTGGATTGAGCTCAACGGATGTATTCGTGACCGTAGTCGCATGTGTTCCGGGCTAAAGATAAATATTAATGTAATTTTATCGACCAAGAGTTCTAAAACTAGAATCGATTAAAGAGTTAATCCACCGAGTTATATTGATAAGGGATGAATCGGCCCTACCGTGCCCAAGTTAATATGAATTTGGATCTTGGCATCATTTATAATAGTTGGGTAGAGGTCACTATATAAATGTTCATATCTTGTTAAATTTATTTACAAATATTATTATAACGATGAATGTGTTGTTTTCATTATTCCGTTATCGTATTGTTCTATTTCTTTACCTCAAATTATACGATATCATTTCGATTTTTAGTTCAAATCTCCATTAAAACATCGTAACTAAAGACAAAATTTGAATTTTTCTTCTAAAAAGCTCGTATTATCCATTGTAAGGATCTCTTGTGAAGAGTATAGATGAAAGTTATTCGTGATCAAAAGGGTTTTTGATTTTCGACTAACATATCTACTTACAATGAATGGTTTCTCATGTGCTTAACAGAGTTAAGTATTTTGAAACGTTAAATCATTTTGGTGACTAGATTTGTTGGAAATCATAATAGACCAAAATACCGCAACCACTTCAATGAAAGTTTTAAGACTAAACAAACGAATGAAGAGTAGTCTTCATGAATATAATTTTGCTTCTCAAAGCAAAGACTCATTGAAATGAGTGGGAGCATTCTCTTAAACCGTTAAGAAAAGGATAAGGTATAAAGAAGTAAAATTAGAATGGAATTGATACAAAGTAATGTTAAAAGTAACGTTATTGAGAATAACAATACTAAACCTATCAATCCCGACCGATAAAATTTCCATTGTCTTAATTGTTGGACGCTAGAAAGGAAACTACCCCAAATTATTGAAGGATCAACAAGTTAGTTGTGGGACATCTAATGGGACCTTCTTCTTTAAATGTTTATTTGATTGACATAAATTTTGCTAGTACTACTTCGTCAATATTAGAAACCGGTGGTGGTTTTCATCATTGTACTTGATACATCGGATGATTAGAATATGACGACTAGCAACAATGATGTTGAGAGATAGAGTCATTGTGTAATCAATCTAGTTTTGGGTGTATAGTTGTACTTAATTATGACTATTAAGTGCATAAACTCTAAATAAGAATATAAACTTGTTAAGATACAAAAGAGGTTTCACTTTTGTGACCCTATACACCACGATTTGATGTATGGCTATCCCATTATCAAGGTGATTATATTCTAAACCAAACTAGAATGATATATCATGTAGATGATGCAAGACTCAAATTGGTAACCCAAGATTAAACCTTAAATTCTCTTATGATGAATGCAAAGAGTAAACCATTAGATCTTATGGTATATGCGTATCTTGTATTCAAGGCAAGATCTCTCGTGCCTTTTGGTTGAAAAGGAGATCGAGGTTGTAAATCATTGATCCAAAATAGGTTGATCATTTTCTTTTACCAACGATTTAAGTTGACGCTAATTTGTTCACTTAATAAGGTAAATAGAGAAATATTTGAAGAAATTCAAAGAGTTCATGGAATCACGATTTAGACTTGATGGGATTATCAAAGTAAATACTTTGATATAAGCCAAATGAAATGTGATACAGTATCACAAGTTAATCTCTCTTAGCACGGATTATGGGATAATGTGTGGTTAGATAAGAAATCAAACGCTATTCGATATGGTTTGGACTTCAATCAAGTTACCTTGAGTTACTTGAACCTTTTGGGGAATTTTATAATTTTGTCTAAATTATTTTTCCACTAAATCTAAAACGATTCATATGAGATATGAAATGGTAGGGTACCATGTTTGTAAGTTTTCAAAAAGAAACAAGTGCTCATTTTTCCTTACTATAATCACGAGTACAATAGGTTTGTGGCTCGTGAAGCTGTCTTTCTAAAATACAAGTTTATTTCTAGAAGACAGAGGGGGAGAAATTATTCAAGAGCCATAAAGAATGTTATGATTCAAGAGCCACAAAGAATGTTATGTCACAAGAAACTGGTCTTTCTAGGCGACATGAGACGTTTTGTGTAAAACGTTGTTTCTTCAAAACCTATGAGGTTAAAGTCGTCACTTGTTGAAGATGATGAATTCATGTTACTTTTAAAAAACTTAAGAGCTTATAACTTACAAAGAAATTGTTTGATTCAAGTTGATTACTTCTGGAAAGTAATGAACATATGACTTACATGAGAGTGTTTAAGTCACAACTTAATACAAGGTTAGAGCCAAGAAAATCCGAAATAAATTCCAAGTGAATTGTTAGATATCAAAGCTTGATTGGTTGCAAAGGGTTTTGCACTAGTTAAAATGCTTAAGTCTATTTGGATCTTCTTAGGGATTGTATTTCATTATGATGATATACATATAGCAAGTGAATCTAAAACTCACTTCTTCAATTAGAAGGAATGTATTCAATACATGTCATGAGTTTTGTAGATTCTTACAATCCTAAGATAATGTGCAACTTAAGAGATTGTCTTAAGTAGGACATCAATGAGTTAGAATCAATGTTTTGATCATGTTATAAAACTTTTCTTGATAAGTCGAGAAGTTGTGTTTATACATAGAATTTAGTAGGAGTTACGTAAATTTTAATTAGTCTTATATGTGGATGACATATTGATCATTGGGAATGATTTAAGACTTTTGGAGTAATATAATACATCTTTAATATCCAGATTTATGTAGATAAATTCACATGATATTAGCGTCAAATAAGAAGTCTTATGATGATAAGATTCATGATTAGTTCAATCAAGTTGAACATATTTGATTGATTCCATTTGCTTCCGCTGCCGAATCAATTAAATAGGACATGATGTATAACACTTCATATACTTTGAGTATGATGAATTGTTTTAAATCGAATTTAAGTAATAGTTACCAAGTAGCCATATAGATTAATCTTAAATGCTTGAGGAAGCATTAAGGATGGAAAGCAAATTGTTTTGATGCAATTTTGTGTAAGGGTGTTACACAAATGACAATTGACAATTGAGATTGTGCATGGTTTCTGACAAAACCATAATCAAAACACATTAGGATGGTTAAGATACCATTGTGGCTATGTTATCTAAGAAATAGATTTTCTAGAATCGTTCTAGGCAATAAAGAACAATGAGAAATATTTACAACGGAAATTGAGTACACTTGCAATCATGAGATGTGCAAGAAGGATGAGTCCCGCACACTGTGAAAACAGTGGGAGCTATTCTAAGGCTAGAGGGCCTATGTCTTGATTAGATCTCGACACGTACTCAAAAAGTTTTGTAGTGCAAATGTATACATTACAAAGGAAAACGAGTATGTATTAAGGTTGAGTTAGGTACAAGAAGTTGATAAAACCTACTAACCAAAGCCTTTTCATAGGCTTAACATGATGAGTCATGTCATTTCAATTGGATTGAGATTAATAACTACATAAAAGATCAAATTAGATTATAGAATATGAAATAGTAATCAGGTATTGACTATTCATATGTGATAATCACATTTGTCGTTCGAGAATTTAAGCTGAAAAACCTCCTTTTATACTTTGTTACATCCAAACGGGTTGTAGAGACAACATTGAACCCCGTTAAAGTGAACCCGGATTAACATAGTATTCGCCCATAGTCACTTGTATGAGGTGACGTCTCGAAGTGACTAGAGTGTGATGCGATTGATGGCAAGTTCAGTGCCATACAGTGAGATGACTAGTCGATCACATAGGCAGACTGTTAGGAACACTTTGTCGGGCAGTGACCGCTTATAGAGTTATGGCAAATTTATATAGCCTGGTCGTGGCGAGAGCTACTATAGTATTCTAATGATTCGATTCTTTTGACTAAAGACTGTTCGCCTAAGGTGGCACAGTTTCAGATTAACTTTGATTTGTGTTACTACGACCTTCGTAAATGGGGTCAAATGGGCACATTTTGGGTTATGATGGCTGTGGCTAGTCGAAGGGAATAAGTGCGATAGGAATTGTCCACCCCCTTGTCAGGGTTAAAACAATATCTCAGGGCCACTTGAGGAGTAATAAACTGGAAATGCGTGGCCACGCTCGGAAGGTATCTATGGTAGATAATTTCGGTCAATCAGTTATTCTCCAGATCGAGGAAACCACTCTCGATATGATCACTTGTAAGTACGACCTGAAAGATACCTTGCATTGAGTGGGAGATAGTAATAGGACAAGAGAATTGGTGACGCACACTTGTCGAGGACAAGTGGGAGATTGTTGGAATAAGTGTCCCCCGACAATAATGCGATCACAACTGTTGATCATAATGATCACATGTTTAAATCTCATTTTATGAATACATGTGGGATGTAATATTTTACATTCAACTGTTCCACACATATCGGTAATGATTGGCTATCTAGAGTTTGACATTACTGTCGTGCGACGGTGGTGATCAGTTGATCCCCTTAGGTCATACCTATAGGGAAATACTCTTAATTGATTATTTAATTAATCGTATGCCGATACGAGTTAACTAAATTGCTAAAAAATTGACGGATGATTTTGTGAGTAAAGTTAACGTGTCTTATTGTAATTCGATTAAATTAGATACGGTCTAAGTAATCAAATTGTCTTATTACTTAGATGAAATTATTGTTTACGGAAACAATTGAAACGGAATGAATAAATTATTATAAATACAGAATGTTGTAGTTTATAATACGGAAACACTTTTGGTTCAAGTAATTATGAATTACTATGATAATTTTTATAAGTGACCTATTTTATTAATATGTTGATTTTTAATTGTTAAAAATATACTTTATATATATAAGATGTCATGTAATGTGTCACATGTGACATATTGACAAAATCACAAATAAAATGGACTCATCCATTTTATGTGTGTGTGTGCCGAAATAGAAGGAGTTTTAGGATAAAAATTGTGTTGATTTTTTTTTTAAGTGGAAAACACAATTATTACCTATAGTCTTAGCCTTGTATGCCTACCTTTTCTTGGGTAGAAAAACTAGCCCATGCATTGGACACACCTCTCTCTCCCAACCGGTTTTACCAAGGGAATTGAGTGTGTTTCCTTCACAATTATTCATTCACTCTTATCATAAAATTTCTAGTGTAAGAAATTAATATACTCTCTACAATTTGTGAAACTTCTAGAGAAATAAACTTACACAATCACTCCCTCTTGAACCGATTTTTCAAGAGCCAAATTATAATTTTTGTGTCAATTTTATAGTAAGACTTATATTATTTCTAGTACAAAATAATATTAGTTATTAAGAGGTTTTCTTGGGTATATGGTTTTGGGAGAGATTCTAAACTTGAATCTTATTCATCCATTATTGGAAAGCTCAAGAACTAACAAGAAGGAGATCTTGTTGGTGCCCATAAAACCGAAATCTCAATGTAAGGAAAACGATTTCTTCTTTATCCTTATTCATGTTTGCATGCATAAGATCTAAATTACTTTTATGACTAAATTGATTATAACATATTTGAATATGTTGAGTATAATGAGATATAGATTTCCAACAATATTATTATTATTATTAGTATTATTATTAGTATTATTAGTACTATTATTATTATTACTACTATTATTATTATTACTATTACTATTACTATTACTATTACTATTACTATTACTATTACTATTATTATTATTACTACTATTATTATTATTATTATTATTATTATTATTATTATTATTATTATTATTATTATTATTATTATTATTACTACTACTACTACTACTATTACTACTACTACTACTACTACTACTATTACAACTACTACTATTACTATTACTATTACTATTACTATTACTATTACTATTACTATTACTATTACTATTACTATTACTATTACTATTACTATTACTATTACTATTACTATTACTATTACTATTAGCATTAGTATTACTATTAGTATTAGTATTATTATTATTATTATTACTATTATTATTATTATTATTATTTATATTGATATTATTATTATTATTATTATTATTATTATTATTATTATTATTATTATTATTATTATTATTATTATTATTATTATTATTATTATTATTATTATTATTATTATTATTATTATTATTATTATGGAATTATTATTATTATTGTTGTTGTTGTTGTTGTTGTTGTTGTTGTTGTTGTTGTTGTTGTTGTTGTTGTTGTTGTTGTTGTTGTTGTTCTTATTATTGTTATTGTTATTAATCTTATTGTTATTGTTATTGTTATTTTTATTGTTATTGTTATTGTTATTGTTATTGTTATTGTTATTGTTATTGTTATTATTGTTACCGTTTTTTTTTTCCCGGTTTTGTTTTTCTTTATCGCTTTTTTTTTCTCCTGTAATTCTTTGCTACCTTTGGTCGCCTCCCGCCGTTTGGTTGGGTGTAGGCTGGTGTCGTGGTGTTGGCAGGTTTTGGGTGGCTTCAGTCCGCTAGGCTGCTGCTCTACTCTTCTTTTTGTGCCTATTGCTCCTTCTGTGTGGCCTGTTTTGTGGTTATCATCTGGGTGGGTTGTTTTGTGGCTATATTGTTTACCGCACAGGTAGGAGGAGGGATTTTTTCTTCCTTTATGCCCGAGCTTGTGAGGTACCACTGTCCTTTTTCAGGTCTTCATGGGTATCGGGATGGTTTTGGTAAGGGCCTAACTAAGGCAGCTTGGCAGAAACATTTACAGGTCCGACATTGTCATGACGGTGCATTGGACCTTACGCGTCAGACTCTTACTGATAGTTTGACTGTTTTTTCCAATGCCGAGAGTTCTTTGAGACGGATGTGACTCTGGTTGTGTGGGGTATGTTTTATGACCCGTACTGTTAGAGCAAGATGTCGGCATAGTCGGGGTGATTTTGTGGACCATCCGGGGTGTGTTGATGGCATTTACACCTTCCATATTCATGGTATTCCGAGACCTTTGGCTCCTTCTACTTCGGTTTCTTCTAATGATAGTGTAGAGCTCGTTCAGTGGTCTATATCTTCGCTGGATCGTTTGTTGTCTTTAGGCCTTCGCACCGTGAAATCTATTCCTCCCAAGTGTCGTCTTGGGTTTGCTCGGGCTTTGAAAGGGGCCTTGGATGCGGTGTTTGATGCCCCTTGTGATCTCTCCCGCTGGGTTCGTTTGCTTGTTCTACCACTTTGTTTGCTCAGGACTTTCGCTCCTCGGAGTAATCATGAGTGTCGGACTGATATTCGGCGTCAGCATCAAGAGGAGAGTATTCTGAGGGCTATACTTCCTTGGGGGACAGTTGGGGGGGGGGGTTTGCGGTTATTCAGGAGTGCTTTGATGAGGGTCCTTCTTCATTTTTTGTGGACGAGGATCTGGATTTGAGTGAGCTTAACCTACGCCAATGCCGGCGGAAGATTTTTGATGGCCATTATACTGCTGTTGTACGGGTGCTTTCTTCCTCTGGGTCGCCCCATACTCCGATGCCACTCTCGTAGCCCTGCGTGAGAAGCATCCTGTCGCCCCGCCTCCTTCATTGCCTCCTCTGTCTGAGGATCATCATCCTCTGGTTGCCTCTTCGGCGGTGGTCTTGGATATGATTCAGAGCTTCCCTCGTGGTACTTTCTGTGGGAGGTATGGTTTTCGTGCCCAGCACCTTATGGACTGTTTGAGTGGCGCTGCTGTGGCTATCTCCGATGATTTGATCACTTCTATTACTAGGGTGGTTAATCTTTTTCTTGAGGGCCGGTGTCCTCTTCCTCTGGGTGAGTACATTGCCAGCGCCCCTCTTACACCACTCGTTAAATCGGGTGGTGGAGTTCGGCCTATTGCTGTTGGTACGGTGTGGAGACGGCTTGTCTCTAAGGTTGGTGCTTCAATAGTTGGCCCGTCTTTATCTTCTTATTTTGATGGGCTTCAGTTCGGGGTGGGTGTGTCCGGTGGAGGAGAGGCTATCTTGCATGCCTTGAACCGGCTCATTGAAGCTCGGGGGGCTCAGGTGGGGCTTTCTATTTCTTTGGTTGATTTCGAATGCGTTCAACCTTGTTGATCGTTCGGCCATGCTTCGGGGAGGTCCGCCGTCGTTGCCGCTCTCTCCCGTTGGGTGGAGTTTTGTTATTCAGCCCGACCCGCCTTTTTTATGGGGAGCACTTTGCTTGTGGTCTTGTCAGGGTGTTCAGCAGGGTGATCCGTTGGGGCCTTTGCTTTTCGCGTTGGTTTTGCATCCCTTGGTTTGCAAGATCCGGGACACTTTTGACCTCACTTTGCAGGCATGGTACTTAGATGATGGCACCATTGTGGGTGATACTTTGGAGGTGGGGAAGGTTTTGGACTTGATTAGGTTGGATGGCCCTCGTTTTGGTTTACACCTAAATGTCTCCAAGACGGAGGTCTTTTGGCCTGTTGAGGACCCACGGAGCCGGCTTCCTGGGGTTTTCCCCACTTCTATTTCTCGGCCATTGCGCGGTGTTACGGTTTTGGGAGGACCTGTCAGTACTTGTCCTGGTTTTAGCAGTTGGATTGTGGCGACGAGAGTAACTAAGACCATTGAGCTAATGGACTTGGTTGCTAGGATTGAGAACCCGCAATGTGAGTTGCTTCTTCTTCGAGCTTGTACTGGTATTTCTAAGCTCTACCTCTCCCTTCGTACTTGCTCCCCTAGTGTTTTTGGGTCTGTCCATCTTCCTTTTGATGCCGCTCTGCGTTCTAGCTTGGAACGTATTGTCACCGCGTCAGGGTCGGGTTTTGGGGATTGGCAGTGGCGCCTTGCTACATTCCCTTTTCATCTTGGTGGACTTGGTGTCCATGCGGCGGGAGATGTTTTATTTTATACTTTTATTGCGTCCCGCTTGCAATCTGCTGGTTTGCAGGCTAAGCTCCTCGGCCCTTTTGGTGTTGTAGCTGTTAGCCCTGCTTTTGATGATGTCACGTAGGTGTTTACTGCGACTACAGGTTCTGATATATTAGGTCACCCTAGTGAAATTGCTGTCCTCAAACTTATGAAGAAATTGGCAGATATTTATTTCACGACGGTTGCTGCTGCCTCAGAGTCTGTTTTCTCTTTGACACCACGCCATCTTGCTTTATGGCAGTCTCAGCAGGGTTCTCACTCCTCTGTTTGGTTACGTGCGGTTCCTATCTCAGGGTTGGGGAAGACTATAAACGGGAGGACTTACCGTAGTGTGCTGGGGTATCGTCTGGGTGTTCCGTTATTCACGGTATCTAGGCCCTGTCCTGCTTGCTCTCGGGTTTTTGCTGGGGATGTTTTTGGGGACCACACTGTTTCTTGTACTGGTATTGTGGGCGTTAAACATCGGCATAACCTTTTCCGGGACACTCTTTTTGACATCTGCTATAGATCTGGTATTACTGTGGGGAAGGAGGTTGATATCGGTTTGGTTGATGGGCATGGTGCCTCTCTTCGTCCTGCGGATTTATTGCTTTATTCTTGGGACATGGGGCGTGATGTGTGCGTCGACCTGACAGGTTCTTCCCCTTTGACTCAGACTGGGTTGGCAGATTTTGTGTCGGGCCGGGTTGTCGCTGATGCTGCTCAGCGAAAGTGTGCTAAGTATGGGGATTTGTGCGCGGTAGCGGGTTATGGTTTCCTACCTTTCTGTTTCTCTTCACTTGGGGAGCTGGGTTCGGACGCTGTTGCCTTGCTCAAGCGGATCCAGAAATTCTCGGTATCTCAGTATGCGGGGGCTCGGGTAGCCGCTTACATTTTTACTAGACTTAGCTTTGCTATTGCTAAGGGTGTAGGAGCCCAAATTGTCTCTCGGCTCCCCACCAATTTCATGGAAACCTTTGGATATTTTTATTTTAATGAAAGCTGCGCGCATCATAATAATAATAATAAAAAAAAAAAAATAATAATAATAAGTATTATTATAATAATAATAAGGGCAGAGTTCCGGTGAGAACGAGGCTTATTGTGAGAACCGTGAGAACAGCTCTCAACCGTCCATCAAATTATCTGACGACTGAGATTAGGCGCGCGCTTCTCTTAGAATTTTACGAAAAACAAAAAATAAGACTGTACATGTCAGCAATATCAAGCTTACGTAACAAAATCAAACCACACGAAACAAAATCAATCGATTTCATCATTAATCCTTCCTTAATTTGTAAATTTTTGTCTTTCGACATCAAATTTAGTGATCTAAAATCGGTTATTCATCATCAATTGTTGTGTTCGAAGCGCAAATCAGAGTCAATTTATTCAAACTTTTGCATTCATCAGCTATTCTGTTATTTCAAGATCAAAACTTTGTAAGGAAAATCGGAATTGATTTCGTCATTCATCTGGAATTATTGTTTTCTACAGTCATTCATTCAATGTTATTTAATTCCTTTCTGAATCGCTGTTGAATTGATTTTATGATGATGTTAAAATTGAATTTAATAAAATTCAACTTAATTTTGGATTTGATTAAATTTAGTTAAGTAGATTTAGTGTCCAGAACCACAAAAACATTAATTTTATAATGAAAAGTGTTAAATTAGGGTTTATAGTTTGTTTGATTTTAGGAGGATGATAAATGCAAAGGTACTTTGTGGTGAGAAAAAATGTACTAAAAATAATGAGAAAGGAAAAGTGTGCAATTTGAAGTAACTGAAAAGTAATTTTGCATGTAAAAATAATGTGTTGTGTTGTGCTGTACACGTTTCATAAGGAAATGTCCAATCAGTCTTAGTGAAATGTGCATTCTATATAATAAGGATGTGAAAGTAATTATTACCTTTTGCAAGTGGTCTTGCAACTGTTCACAATAAGTCACAATAAGTCAAATGACGGTTTGTAACTTGCTTATGTTGTGAAAAGACGCAATTATTCACATTAATTTGAATATTACTTCTAAATGTACATTATATTAATTATAAAAAAACATGTTCCATAAAATAAATTGTCCACTATTTATATCGTAATTTGCATTTTCTGATAATTAGGTGCAACTAAAATATCATTAAGCACTGTTTCGAAAATGTACATTATATTATATTTAAAGGTACATTAAATTATTAAAAAAAGAACATGGAACATTATTTGGAAAATAAATGTGAATTCAGTTTAATTCAAATGTCCATTACGTATTTTCATAGTGTGCATATACTGTTTTATGCAAGAGATTAAAGTAACATAGATAACTTCACCCAATTTATTAATTACCATGATTATGTTTGTGTCAGTTGAAAAGACACAACTGTTCACAGAATTTAATCTCTTATAATCAATTAATCCACTATATAAACCCAAGAGTACACAACCACTATTCCATCCTACCTTTTCCAATAAGCAAAACTTTTAATCTGTCCAGAAAACTACTTACTTTTATTAAAAAAAACAATGTCTTACTCAAAATGCACAATAGTTCCCTACACGAATGCTGCTTACAAACAAAATTTCGTGGACCATGATCATGAATGGAAATTAAGCCAGTTTTTTTCAAACTGGTTTGATGGAGATGACATTCCTGTTGCGATGGATGTACCATCTCACAGTCGTCCTTTACATCCTTTCCTTACTACAGAGGCATTCCTCCGGATTTTTTTTATCGACTTGGGAGGGAAGAAAAGAGAAACATGGCCATGGTGTGCAAGGGCTGGTCAAAGTGGTTCCTTATAGGGACTGAGCCAAAGGTAATGGATAAGGATTATTACCGAGGCGCGGTTCGGGGAAATGAAAATGGTGTAATCTATGTCACAAAGAATGACCGGCTCCTTGACAGATTCTGCCTTTGCACGACTATGTCTAGTCGTGCAGAAATAATTAGACATCACAAACAACAACAACAACAACAACAACAACAACAACAACAACAACAACAACAACAACAACAACAACAACAACAACAACGACAATTTAGAAACCAAAGAGAAGAATATGAAATTGAGGAGCAGTCTGGGGATGAGGGTTATTATTACTCCGACTGTTACATTAGTTTAGAAATATCTTGTGTTTATTGTTATTAGGTGTTATCTTGTGTTTTTTTTTTCAGTGTAAGCCTTAGTAGGCTTTATCATTTTGAAAGCCTTAAATGGCTGTTGTAAATATTTTTCTAATATTAATGGAATAATATTATGACTATTTGTTTGTTTACTATCATTAGCATTCAATACATTTTATATATGCTATATCAAAATGGACAACAATATTTCCTATGAACATTAGCAGTAAAATAAATGTTCCTTTAAAGCCATGATAATGGACATTCGCAGGAATACATTATATATGAACCTTTATTTGTACGAAATAAATTACCAATCTTTGTAGAGCATATTAGAATTGGATTACTGCATTACTGATGCAATAATATTCAATATACTTACTTACTTAACTACTGTTGAAGTAGACAATGAGTACAAGTGATGCAACTACGTCTTCTTCTACAAATAACAGCTTTAAAACACCAAGGACAAGAATTGAAACATTAAATGCACTCCAGTACATTCCATTCTGTCCAGAGGAAAAGAAACCTAAAGTAGGACAAGTATTCGAAACTCTAGAACCAGCAGAGTTATTCTACAAAGAATATTGTACAATCTGTGGGTTTACGCCAAGACTTACAACAACAAAAAGGATTAAAGGCAATGAGTTACCAAACAGTTTTGCATTAAGGAATGTTGTCTGCAACAGGCAAGGTGTAAAGGAAAGTAGGAAAAGGAAGAGGACTGACATCGACATCGATATCTGCTGAAAATGATGCAGAATCTGATGTGACAGACATAAGCCGTGTGAGGCCGATTACAAGAATTGACTGTCGTGCATTAGTGCAGTTTAAATACCAAGAAAATGGAACTTATATTGTTACCAGATTCGATGAAGCGCATAACCATCCACTTGCTTCACCTGAATCTACAATATTCTTGAAAGGAAACCGAAAAATGACAGAGGTACAGAAGCAATTTGTCACAAAAGTAAAGGTGCTAAAACTAGGTGGTGTGAAAGCCTATAGAGGTTGGAAGGAGCTGTGTGCAGGTTACGACAACATTGGGGCTACTGAGGTTGATTTCAAAAACTTTGTCAGGGACATAAAAACCTACATTGGTAATTTTGATGCGCAAATGTTTATTGAAAATCTTATTGGGAGGAAAGACACATGCAGTTCATTTTACTTTTATTTTATAGTAGATGAAAACAAGTGCCTGGCTGGAGTGTTTTGGGAAGATCCGATCAGCATAAAGAACTACATACTGTGCGGTGAGGTGTTATCAGCAGATGCTACATATGGAACAAACAAGTACGATATGGTGTTTGTGCCTTTCACAGGAGTTGATCACCACAAAAGGTACATAACCTTTGGAGCTGGGTTGATAGGAGATAAAAGTATTGAGTGTTATACATGGCTGTTCAAGACATTTTCGGAAGCAATGGGCGGGTGCCAGCCGAGAATTATAATTACTGATCAGGACAAATCAATGAAATCGGTAGTCCCGGAAGTGTTTAAGGAGTCAACACACAGACTGTGCATGTGGCACATAATGAAGAAACTAAGAGAAAAAGTCAGTTATCAATTGTTTCAAGATGATGATTTTAAGACCATGCTCAATAGGTGTGTTTGGAACAACCAACTTGAGCCTGATGAATTCGAAGAACAATGGGGGAAGATAATGACTGATTATCAACTTGTAGAACACGAGTGGTTTTCAGATTTGTATGATCTCAGGGAACAGTGGATCCCTGCCTATTTTAAAGATGTTTCCATGTCTGGCTTGATGAGGGTTACTTTTAGGTCTGAGAGTGAAAACAGTTTCTTTGACAGGTTCCTCACACCTCATTTGAACCTTGTTGAGTTTTGGGTGTGCTATGAGAGTGCCTTGGAAGCACAAAGACACAAGCAGTCCAAGTTGAATAGTGAGAACAAACACTCTGAAATCCCACGGAAAACAAAGTCAAACCTTGAAGTCCATGCTTCTGAAATGTACTCGCACAACATTTTCAAAGACTTCCAAACAGAATTGGTTGCAGCTTTGTCTGATTGCCGTTTTAAAGATGTGGAGAAGATTGATGAGACAAAAATCTATATTCTAACAGACTTGCAGATGCCAAATAAGTCATGGAACGTAGCATATTCACCAGATAACATGGAGATTACTTGTTCATGTTCTATGTTTCAGAGAATGGGCTTGTTGTGCAGGCACTGCCTTTGGATTCTATACAACCAAGATTTTCATAAAATACCAGAACAATACATAATGCAATGATGGACAAAAGTTGCAATGAGTAAGCCTGTCTTTGATAAAGATGGCAAACTGATAGATATCTCTCAAAAGTTTTCAATAGGAAAAGTTTGAGTCCGAAGTGTGGCAAGAGGTTTATTCTTGTGTCAGCGTAGTTGAGTGTGATGATAACGACATGAAACTTTTGATTGAAAAAATGAGAGATATTATATTGGATATGATTAGTAACAGAAGTGTTCCAGCAAAGAAGAAAGACAAGATGAAAGAAATAGAAAAGTACATGGGCTGCAAAATACCAGAGAAGTTGGTGATTCATGTTCCTAAAAAATCTAAAAACAAGGGTAGGACCAAGGGCAAGAAAATTGAATCACAAATGTTAAAAGCCCTAAAGAAGAGAGGAAAAGAGAAGAGGTACTGCAAACATGTGGCCGCCAAGGACACAACTCTAGGACTTGCAAAGAAACAAACCATCTGACAGGTATGTATAATTTGGTTTCTTGTTATAGCATATTACATTAATGTTAAATAATTATTAAATTATACAAGTATAGCTCATAGTGTTTACCTTCCAAAATCATCACTCTTATATGGAGGCACATAAGCTCTTTGTGCAATGAACATTATGGTTGTTCTGAAGACACGGATGAGAATTTCAGCAATGTATATTTGGTTAACATTAAATCTATATCAATTTAAATGTTCATTTTGGCCATTTTCTCCTTATAAAATATGATATTTAATTTACATTTTGTTGCATATTGACCAAATACTACCATGAAGATGACGACGATGAAGGAGATGAATCTGATGATGTGGAGGACGACGATGAAGAAGATGAATCTGATAACGAAGTGGAAGGTGCAAATTTTTGATTCAAGGATAGACATCCATAATATACACTACGAGAACATTCTTAAAGGCTTGTATGTACAATTCGATTTTACTGCCAAATTACATTACTCTTATAGGGAAAGTATATTACATTTGTATTAAAGGATCATTATTGTTGTTCTGCAAGGAACATTCTTAAAGGCTTGTATGTACAATTCGATTTCACTGCCAAAGTACATTACTCTTATAGCCAAAGTATATTACATTTGTATTAAAGGATCATTATTATTGTTCTGCAAGGAACATTCTTAAAGGCTTGTATGTACAATTCGATTTCACTGCCAAAGTACATTACTCTTATAGCCAAAGTATATTACATTTGTATTAAAGGATCATTATTGTTGTTCTGCAGGGACATCATCAACTTGATTGGAATTGTTTTCCCAGAGTACAATAATTTTAAGGCGTTTTGCACAATAAACATTATTGTTGTTCTGCAAGAACATAATAAACTTTATTGAAATTTGTTTCTGGAATATAACACTCTCTTGAATTAATTTTTTTTAAAACTTCAGGTTGTTCGACTCGCAGCTTCCTCAATATATGTTACATTACTCACACACATGTCACAAACGAAACTAAAAAAGTTTTTACGGCTTCAATTCAGCATCTTCCTCATCTTCATCATCGTATTCTTCCCATGGCAGTGGGTTTGAACGGAAATCCATTGCCTTCTTTAGTACAGCATGAAAACATACATTGTCTTCTGTTGAAATCATATACGAAATGTATTTCTTCTGCAGAATCAGTAGGGGAGCATCCTAGGAAAGTAAAGAAAACAAGGGGTTAGAACATGTACAAATGTGTACTGAATTATGTATTAAAAATAATTGTATTACTTCTGAAACTCACATCGCCTTTTTTAAGCCCACATGTCCAATTTAGATTACCCTTAAATGTCTTCATATGTCTCATAATGTAAACACCACAATCAGTCTTGTTAGTGTTGTTTCTCCACTTCATCTTTGCAAGAATAGGCTGCAGTTTTTTGATGCGATCAACTTTTACCTTTGAAACACCGATGTCTTTCAAGTATTCTGCTAGAACATTACGCTGGCGGAGAAGGGGGGAAGAAAACATTAGGACACTAATACTTATGAGCTACAATATCACAAAAATAAGAAAATTAAGACAGACACAAAATTTTTGGGGAAGGTACACTCTATGTAAAGTCATTGTACATTCACAATAATGAATAGGAACAGCATGTAGTGCTGTTAAGCAAAAGAGAGCATATAATCTTATAAAAGACAGTGGTCTATTGTGAAAAACTTCTTCTGGTTTTCTGTCACGATGCACATTATCAATGATGATGAACTTATACTTGTTGCTGTCAATGACTAGTAAATGGTAATGCCTTTTATATATAACTAGGAAGAAGAACTAAAGATTTTAAAAGATTTAATTAGGCAACAAGCAAATTAAATATAACATGCAGAAAGAGTGTATATTGTCGATGCTAACCAAATCAATTCTATCTGGGTTAACCGAGAATTGGGTAAACCCTTCTTTCATTATATCCTTAATCACCATAAAATTTTCAACAGTGTCCAGGTCTCCTTGAAGCATCATCTGTATGCAAGACAAATAAAGTTTCTGATGTTAATAAAGGGAAAAAACATTACAAAATTTACTTGTTGAAATAAGTTTATATAAATATTTGACTTACACACACAGCTGTGGTGAAAAAAAAATCGATATGGCTCTGAAGAGTTTCTTCTAGATTCCTTGGCATTCAAAAGTTTTGCCCAACAATCGATCACATCACTCGTTAAATACTTAGATTGTCGTAGCATTGCCATTTCAATACGCCAAAGAGAAATTTCAGCCACATGCACAAGAAGTTCCCTGGTTCAGGACTACCAGTGTTAACTCAAAACAAGATACAGAACATTTTAAATTTAAATATTGTACATTAGTAGAGAGATATATATATATACCTGGCTAAATCGGTATGTTTTCCTCTACTATACGACACATAATCAGCAATGCAATTCTGAAAGTCAGTAAGAGGAGTAATAATGCATGTATCTGTGCTTAGTAAATTACAATTTGCAAGGATGCTTAGAGACTCTGGTTGACTTCTTTCATGTTCATGAACATTTTCATTGTTGATGACTTTGCCCTTAGTAGTGTCACCACTGTCAAGCAGATTATGCTCATTTGTACTCTTGTCGTTTGTATTACTCATATCTCTCATGCTGTCATTGTTCTCACAAGCATCATAACCATCTGGTATAATATTCCCTTCTGTACAACCTACCTCCATTGTTCTCTTCTTAACCCTAACAGTCTCATTGTTGTCAGGGACACAAATATCATCGGTACTCTTCTCTTTCTTTCCAACTACCTCCTCTTCTATATTATCATCCCCAACTGTCTCATCACCCTCGTAGAATTCTTCATCAGACGAATCCAGTTTCTTTGGGAAGGGCTTCTCTTGATACTGCTTCACCTTTGTTAAAACGTCATCACAAACAATGTTGCACTTGGATGAAACCAAAGTGCAAAGATATTTGATTCTCAATATTCGAAGTCCATCCATCTACAAAAGTTAAAATATCTTGAGGATAGGTAACTTATAAACAAGAATGTGCTTTTAATACTTTAAGAAAGATCATTTAATTAAACCAAAAGTACATTTACAATTATTGGATATAAATTTTTTAGAAACTTACGTTGTTTTTTGTCAAGCCACAAGTCCAATACTGACCCCCCTTGTACGTTTCCATGTGTTTCATTGTGTAAATACCACAGTCAACAACATTTTGATGGTTTCTTCAAGGCATTTTCAATACAGCGGGCTCCATTGCTCTTACTCTTTCCTTCAAATCACCAATGTCATTGAAATTTTCTGCAAAAGCATTACGCTGCATGGAAAAATTTAGATCAAACTGTCTAGAGAGAAATTTGCAAAAAATATGACATTGTAAAAGAAAAAATAACCAATGAAAGGCAACTGAACAATTACCACACTACTACAAATCCAGGCAACTACAACGCCCCTTTAACAACGATTATTCACGAAAATCACAATAGACGTTGTAGAATATATGGCGCGAATTTTACTAAAATCAATTACAACTGGTATGGTTATAAAAACCGTTGTTATTAGTTTTAACAACGGGTCACACATGCACAACCGTTGTTAATAATTTGGCGCAAAGTTAGTGAAAAGTAATCACAACGGGTGTTTTTTACAACCGTTGTTAAAACATATTTCACAACGGTTGTTGTTTAATAACCGTTGTCAATACCTTCCATACTATAAACCACACAAAAGAAGTCTTGCAAAGCAACAAAACACAACCCTTAATACACAAACACAAACACAGCAGACAAACAAACACAAAACACACACTTTCTCTTTTCTCTCTTTCTCTCTTTCTCATCGTCGCTTTATCTTCTCGCCGTCACTGTTGATTTCATCGTCTCTTACGTTCTGTATTTATCAGGTAAATCTCGCCGTCACTGTTAGTTTCATCGTCATTATTTTCTTTTTCTATTTATTTTATTTGCATGTATGTGTTTTTATCGACCATTATGTTATTTGTTTAAGTATTGTTCGCATAATTAGTTAGTAAAACAATGAAGAAGCAAGATGAAGAAGCAAGATAAACATAATTAATACATATATATATATATATATATATATATATATATATATATATATATTTATAAATACATAAATTAAAAAAAAATTACATATATAAAAATGCAATTCTTATATTTTCATAGAGGATCTTATTCTGCTTTATCGTATCCGTCCTCTCCTCCTTGGCTATTTGGAGGTTCCGTTCAGCAGTTGTTATATCGTCATATAGCTGCAACTGCTGCTGCTCCGTCAAGCCATCTTCTTTGGCATGCTTCAGTGCGGATCGAGCATCCGCAAGGTAGCTCCTAAAACTTTCCTCAATATGGAGGAACCGGCGGATGAAGCTGTTGTTGTTCTCGATCATGGTAAGAGTCTTAAGGATAAAATCATTCATTTTGTTGGAGTTTTTTGGAGTTTGTTTTGAAAGATTAAGTAGAGTTTGTTTTAGCAGTTAGGGTTTGGAGATGTATATATTGAGATAATGGAAATGTTAGTTGAGATAATGCAATGTATTTATACTAAGCAATGTGTGGGTTGAGTTGTTTTTTAATTAATATATACGGAGTATGTTAGGAAGTTGTGCCATAATTATCATCATTTCTCTCAATGCTGCTTCAAATCTTATTACTAACCCTTCTCATTCCATATTGTCCGTTCATATGCACAGTGATGTCAGTAATAATGCATGCATCGGAATTCTAACGGGCCGTAATTATGCATGCTTCTAGTAATATTTAATTTAATTTTTTTTTTATTTTTTAAGAACAAACAACAACGGTTATTTACAAGCAACCCGTTGTCTTTAGTTATAACAACGGTTTTGTATATTAAAACCCGTTGTTATAACTTTCCCCCCAAAATTGAGTCATACTTTCCACAACGGGTTTTTATACATAAAACCGTTGTTAATAGTTTTAACAACGGTTTCCTTAAGAAAACCAACCGTTGTTAAAACCTTCTACAACGGACGCTTTAACAACGTCCGCTTTTTTATATAACAACGGTTTTTTACCGTTGTTATAGCCTGTATTTGTAGTAGTGCCATATTCCAAGGTTTGTTTCCATAACGAGTTGTTGGGGTTTCATCATGCTGTTGATTATCAAGAATGATAAACTTGTTCTTCTCCATATTGAATACGAACATGTAAAAATGCTTGTCGTATATTATTGGGAAAAAAACTGTTTTATATAAGAAAAGATTAGAAGATACAACAGACATAAAATGTGTTACGAGAGTAAATTAGCAGCAGAAAACACTATGTATTGACTATATATATTGTTTGAGCTAACCATATCAACTTTTGTCACATCAATAATCCCAGCATGAATTAACTCATTTCTAAAATGCCTCTTGAATACTTCCAATTATCTTTCAAATTTTAATTCTTTCCTTTTCCCTTGAAATGCTTGCTGCACACACAGAACATAATATTCTTCTATTAATATACACTTGTATAACATAAAATTATTGTAATATAGAATGAAATAAAATTTTACATACAAATACGAGGGTTGAAGCAAAGAATCGACGTGGTGCTGAAGATTTTCTTTCAAGTTCATTGAAATTCAAGTAAGCTGACCAACAATCAACCACAGCATCTGCTATATACCGAGGTGGTTTTAGAGATGCTAAAAGATATCGGGTATCCACGACATTCTTAAACTCAAAGAGCTTCTCACTGGTTCAGACGTTACACAAAACAAGTCAGTTAATTACACATATGTACATTATCTTTATTAATAATGCACATAATACCCAAACTAACTGTACAGAATGATTAAATAAAAGAAACATAATGAGTAGAATAAAATATACCTAGCAAGAACAGTGCCTTTTCCCTTGGTGTAGTAGACGTAGTCAGCAATACAGTGCTGAAACTCAGATGGCTCTGTACATGGGTCAGTGTCTCCTCTTAGTAAATCAAGTTCAGTACTAATATCTAAGCTTGGATTGGGATTGGTTGCCTTGGGTTCTTCACTATAATCTTTAGATAACATGCTACATACAAGGGTATTTATAAGATTATCCGTATTGGCTTCTTCTTCATTCTCCACGTCACTATCAACATAAAGATGGTTTGAATCATTTCGGACATTCTTGTCATCATCAGACGTTTTGTTTTTGGCACACTCCCCTTCTGACACCTCTTTCTTGTTGTCTTGATTCTCATTTTCAAACTTGTTATGTTCATTCACATTGTAAACTAATTCACCTTCTTTTCTCAATGCACAAGGCTTCTGGAGTAGTTAAAATGTATCAAATTAAAGAACAATAGACTTAAGCACCAAGTTAACATAATATAACAAAAAAATATGATCAACATATTTACCTTTTTGTATGTATAAAAAGTCGGCCTCTTCAATGACATGCTTTCAACCTGAATACTATTTTTTAAAGTTATGTTTACATTATTCAAAGCTTCAACAACCAAAGGATGATTACTAACATCATTCTCAGTAGCAGGAAGAGCATCTGGTATATCAGCAACATTAATATCTGGTCGGACTCTCGAGGAGGTTTAGTTTTCGGTACTTGTCGTTAGGAGCACCTAGACCAAAACACAATTTATAACTTCACAAACAACTCTACAATTAGTAAAGAGGCAAGTAAAGGTCGGATCCCAAGGGACGGGAATTGAGATGAGATTTTCTATTGCAACTAGTGGTGTCTAAGGGTGTCACAATTTGGGGTTTGAAGTAGAAGATCACTAAACTAAATAGCAATAAAAGTAAACAAGCAAGATGAATTTAAAGGGATGTAAACAATTGATAAAAGGCACTAGGGTGTCATGGGGTCATAGGGGATTCATGGGAATTGATCATACAAACATATTCTCAAATAGATTAGATTGTACAACACCTACAAGTCGACTTAATCTTCCCTACCCAACTATATGCATGGTCTAATGAGACTCGAGTTGGTTTATGTCTTACAAGTCTCATTGAAAAGATAGGTGATGGGTAAAAAATGCAAGGATTCATAGGCTCGCATTTCATCAAACATAATATGTGCATAAGTTGAGATCACAACTAGCAAGCAAATAAACTATGAAAACATATTAATTTAAGCATGAATCATCCCCCATGTTGGTTTCCCCTAATTACCCATTAACCCTAGCTACGGAAACTACTCACTCATTATCATGTTGAACATGCTAGCAAGGTTGTCAATCATACCAACAAAGTAAAACATGATGGATAAATGAAAGTGATCAACAATAATTAAAAAGGGATTAAGAGAATTATACCTACTAATGATTCCAATAATAAAGCAAAGAATAATAGTAGTACTTGATGATAGATTGGAAGGTTGTCAATCTCCCAATAATAACCCAAATAGACTTCAATTACCCAAAACAAAGGATGAACAAGAGAGAGGTTAAGAAAATGAAACTTGTATTAAAACTTGATTAAAATGTTGATTACAAGATTAAAGAGAGATTTGATTGATATTGACTACACTAAAGATTGCTAAGAAGAACATGCTAATCTAATTAGACTAATGGGGTATTTATAGTGGGGATTAGTTACATAAATTAGGGTTTACTAAGGGCTTAAATGACGATTAAGTCCTTGAGGAATCGCCGGTCTCTAGGGAGACTCCGGTCTCCTTTTCGCCGGTCTTAGAAAAATATGCGCATCCTTCCTTGAAGCTTGTAGAAGACGAAATAGCTATTAGGGAATCCGGGTGTCCAGGGCACGGGACGGGCGGATTTGGGTGATTCTTGACGGGTGTCCACAGGGGGAAGACGCTCGGATTGTGGGTGCTGGACTGGCGTCTTTTGGACAATCCGCTTGGATTGTCTTACAGCTTCTTTCCTTCATCTTTTCTTCCATTTTCTTCGCAAAATCCTTGAGGATTTCCTCGGGGATGCAAGGATCTTTTATCATCATTGCCCATCTACTATAGTATGTACAAAGGCCTTCTAATCTTATCTTCTCCTTGATGCTTGGTCATTGAATTCAATCAATTTAGCTTCATTTTGCCATGAAAATGCAAGGTTTGCACTCCTTTCCTACCAAGGACACAAAACCTCATAGAATATGCAAAACAAAGGACTAAAGACAATAAATGACCCAAATATGCACTAAAAAGCATGGGAACAAGGCTAATTCGGGGACTAAATATGCTCTAATTATGGTCACATCAATACCAACAGAACTGTCACTATCAGCGGAGCTTTGCTCATTTGACAAATTGAGTAAACTAAATGCATGATCACAGAGCTTCTTAGCAGTCTTGTTCTCCTTAATTATTGATGCTCCTTTTTCTAACTTAGCCTTAACATATGATATATTCTGAGCTAAACTAGTTATACATTTAGCAAGATCAAGAATATACTCCTTAGTGTAGTCCTTTGTTTGATAGACATATTCGACACCTTTATTGTCAACCATCTCCTCCATTGGTGCTTCCAACTTACCATTTCCAAACATACCGCTTTTCATCTCATCCTTCTCTCTCGGTGATAACAAACTACTAGTCCAACCTACCAACGTATAATAATATCTTTCAACTTTTCGTTCCACATGAACAACGCGATCAACATAGATGAGCTGAAAAAAAAAAAAAAAAAAAAAAAAATTTATTACAAGTGAATGAAAACGTACCTTGCAATGTTAAATTAATTTATGAACTTCAAATATATTTTTTGAGACTTCTTACCTCCAAAAACAAAAGTGACCCGCCGAAGTAAGTCTCCTTTTTCACCCACTCAATCTTGCTTTCTTGGAGACTTTTTAACAAAAAGGAACACCAATTGTAATCTTTGATTTCATCAACATTCATCAACGATTTCAAAACATGATGATTAACCAAAGGCTTTTGGGTGTTTCTCAATAGCAAAAAAACAGCAAACACAACAAAGTTAACCTTGAATTCATCACCACCATGATCATGATTTATCAACCAATTCTCACGCGTTTTGAGTGGAACTTGTCCATCTTTTATACCAAATTGTTGTTTCCATTTGCCATAAAACTCTTGAAACTCTTCTGATTCAGTATGAGTTTTGGATAATTCAACTGTTTTAGGGCCTATTGGAAATCCAAATGTTGATCTTACATCAGAAACCTTCAAGAACAACTTCTCACCATCAAGAAGATCGAAACAGTTTTGGTATGGGTTATATTGCTTAATTAACCAGTACCCAAGCTTTAAAGGAATGGAACGAACTCTTAACCAAAATAGCCCACTAAATCCAATCTCTTCTAGCGCGCACCACTGTTCGTATGACAAACGTTCAACTACCTCATCTACTCCTGTAGGAGACATTGTCGTATATGCACTTTTAAACGAAGAGAAATCAAACTTCTGCTTACACTTGGAACCCAATACCATCTTATTACTTACTTTACCCTTTTGAGGACTTTCTTTCTTTTCAGTAACAATTTGTTTATTAACAGAAACAATTTGTTTCTTAACTGCAAGATCATCGTCACTTTCTTCATTTATCTTCTTTGCGAAAGATTGTATAGACATAGATTTACTGTTAATAGTAGCTGATTTAAGCTTTCTTGTAAATGGAGCACACTCATTTTTACCATTAGTGCAACTTTCAGTTGGTGGAAAAATAAAAGTAACTTTTCTCCGCTTTTCAGATTTTTTATCTTCCTGCTACATAGTCTGTAATAATAAAATGAAATTACAAAACAAGTAGAGATAATCAGCAGTTATCTAATTTTAGGAAATGTACATTAATCATAAATATAATGTTCTTTTAGATGATTCAGAACAATTTCTATATTAATAACAAACGGCACATTAATTTAAGCTGAATGTACATTATATTATTACCTTCAATTAAAAATCCAAAAATTAACAAGTAGAGATAATCAGCAGTTACCTAATTTTAGGAAATGTACATTAATAACAAATATAATGTTCTTTACAGATTTCAGAACAGTTCCTATATTAAAAACAAACGGCACATTAATTTAAGCTGAATGTATTATATTATTACGTTCAATTGAAAATATAAAATTGAACAGTAGAAATAATCACCAGTTACCTAATTTTAGGAAATGTACATTAGTCACAAAGATAATGTACTTTTAGATGATTCAGAACAATTTCTATATTAAAAACAATACGCACATTAATTTAAAGCTGTATGAACAATATATATTATTACCTTCAATTAAAAATTCAAAATTAACAGAAACTAGAAAGTAAATGTTGAAAGAATACTTCAGCGATATAAAATTGGGGAAGAACAATGCGAATGTGTTTCTTAAGGTAGAAAAAATAATTCATGCACATTAATCCGAATGAATTTTTAACAGTAAAGCAGTATAAATATATGAAATCAAAACATCATAATTATACTGCTGTTGAACAATTAACTGATCCAAATTAAACATTATATTAGAGTTATGATAGAGAAGAAACGAAATTGAAAAGAAAATACCTTAGTATAACGGAGGAAATTGGGCGTAACGTCAAAATTATACTGCTGTTGAACAATTCTCCTATGACAACGTCTATGCTGGTAATGTAAAACGACTTAGCTAAAAACTGGTTACTACTTTTATTTTTTTACTCCGTTTCTTTTTTCTTGTAGGTAGTTAGTTACTAGTGTATTGTAACTGTTAAAAAATAAGGGAAATGATAAATACATTTAATACCCTAAAATAGTTAGTTAGTTAGTTACCTTCAAACTTAGCTTGGCCACTGCAGTCCCCATGGTCCATGTGTTGGTGCGAGAATGCATGGACACGGGGAGGGGGGGGGGGGGGGGGGGGGTTAACCCCAACGGCAACAAAAAAAAAAAAAAAAAAAAAAACGACATCGATTTTTCGAGTAAACCCAATTTTTTTTTTTTGGGGGGGGGGGGTATCCTAAAACGGGACGGGAAAGGATTTAAGGTTGGATTAGGCGGATCCTTGC
This sequence comes from Silene latifolia, assembly GCF_048544455.1. Taxonomy (NCBI): domain Eukaryota; kingdom Viridiplantae; phylum Streptophyta; class Magnoliopsida; order Caryophyllales; family Caryophyllaceae; genus Silene; species Silene latifolia. The sequence continues at coordinate 88,171,345 of NC_133534.1, forward strand.
ATCTCATTTGAAGGCGGCAAGACAAAAAGACACCCTAGAGGGGCCGAGTGAACCCTTTTTGGGGGGACCGGGTATCCTAAAACAAGACGGGAAAGAGTTTAGGATTTGATTAGGCGGACCGCTACCGCGGATCCCCCTAATCAAACCCTAAGCCCTTTCCCTTTCTTCTCATTTGAAGGCGGCAAGACAAAAAGACACCCTAGAGAGGCCGAGTGAATCCTTTTTTGGGGGGGGGGGGGGCGGGTATCCTAAACGGGACGGGAAAGGGCTTAGGGTTTGATTAGGCAGACCGCTACCACGGATCCCCCTAATCAAACCCTAAAACCTTTCCCTTGCTTCTCATTTGAAGGCGGCAAGACAAAAAGACACCCTAGAGGGGCCGGGTATCCTAAAACGGGACAGGAAAGGGTTTAGGGTTTGATTAGGCGGACCGCTACCGCGGATCCCCCTAATCAGACCCTAAACCCTTTCCCTTGCTTCTCATTTGAAGGCGGCAAAACTAAAAGACACCCTAGAGGGGCCGAGTGAACCCTTTTTTGGGGGGCCGGGTATCCTAAAACGGGACGGGAAAGGGTTTAGGGTTTGATTAGGCGGATCGCTACCGCGGATCCCCCAAATCAAACCCTAAACCCTTTCCCTTGCTTCTCATTTGAAGGCGGCAAGACAAAAAAAACACCCTAGAGGGGCCGAGTGAACCCTTTCTGGGGGGCCGGGTATCCTAAAACGGGACTGGAAAGGGTTTAGGGTTTGATTAGGTGGACCGCTAAAATGGATCCCCCTAATCAAACCTTAAACCCTTTCCCTTGCTTCTCATTCGAAGGCGGCAAGACAAAAAGACACCCTAGAGGGGCCGAGTGAACCCTTTTTGGGAGGACCGGGTATCCTAAAACGGGACGGGAAAGGGTTTAGGGTTTGATTAGGATCCCCCTAATCAAACCTTAAACCCTATTCCTTGCTTCTCATTTGAAGGCGGCAAGACAAAACGACACCCTAGAGGGGCCGAGTGAACCCTTTTTTGTGAGGCCGGGTATCCTAAAACGGGACGGGAAAGGGGATAGGGTTTGATTAGGCGGACCGCTAATGTGGATACCCCTAATCAAACCCTAAACCCTTTCCCTTGCTTCTCATTCGAAGGCGGCAAGACAAATAGACACCCTAGAGGGACCGAGTGAACGCTTTTGGGGGGACCGGGTATCCTAAAACGGGACGGGAAAGGGTTTACGGATTGATTAGGCGGACCGCTACCGCGGATCCCCCTAATCAAACCCTAAACCCTTTCCTTTGCTTCTTATTTGAAGGCGGCAAGACAAATAGACACCCTAGAGGGGCCGAGTGAACCCTTTTTTGGGGGGCTGGGTATCCTAAAACGAGACGGGAAAGGGTTTAGGGTTTGATTAGGCGGACTGCTATCGCAAATCCCCCTAATCAAACCCTAAACCCTTTCCCTTACTTCTCAATCGAAGGCGGCAAGACAAAAAGACACCCTAGAGGGGTCGAGTGAAACATTTTTTGGGGGACCGCGTACCTTTAAATGGGACGGGAAAGGGTTTAGGGTTTGATTAGGCGGACCGCTACCGCGGATCCCCCTAATGAAACCCTAAACTCTTTCCATTGCTTCTCATTTGAAGGCGGCAAGACAAAAAGACACCCTAAAGGGGCCGAGTGAATCCTTTTTTGGGGGGGCGGGTATCCTAAAACGGGACGGAAAAGGGTTCAGGGTTTGATTAGGCGGACCGCTACCGCGGATCCCCCTAATCAATCCCTAAACCCTTTCCTTTGCTTCTCATTTGAAGGCGACATGACAAATAGACACCCTAGAGGGGCCGAGTGAACCCTTTTTTTGGGGGCCGGGTATCCTAAAACGAGACGGGAAAGGGTTTAGGGTTTGATTAGGCGGACCGCTACCGCGGATCCCCCTATTTAAACCCTAAACCCTTTCCCTTGCTTCTCATTCGAAGGCGGCAAGACAAAAAGACACCCTAGAGGGCCGAGTGAACCCTTTTTGGGGGGACAAGGTATCCTAAAACGGGACGGGAAAGGGTTTTGGGTTTGATTAGGATCCCCTAATCAAACCCTAAACCCTATTCCTTGCTTCTCATTTGAAGGCGGCAAGACAAATAGACACCCTAGAGGGACCGAGTGAACGCTTTTTGGGGGGACCGGGTATCCTAAAACGGGACGGGAAAGGGTTTACGGATTGATTAGGCGGACCGCTACCGCGGATCCCCCTAATCAAACCCTAAACCCTTTCCTTTGCTTCTCATTTGAAGGCGGCAAGACAAAAAGACACCCTAGAGGGGCCGAGTGACCCTTTTTGGCAGGCCGAGTGACCCTTTTTGGGGGGCCGGAAAGGGTTTAGGGTTTGATTAGGTGGACCGCTACCATGGATCCCCCTAATCAAACCTTAATCCCTTTCCCTTGCTTCTCATTCGAAGGCGGCAAGACAAAAAGACACCCTAGAGGGGCCGAGTGAACCCTTTTTGGGGGGACCGGGTATCCTAAAACGGGACGGGAAAGGGTTTAGCATTTGATTAGGCGGACCGCTACCGCGGATCCCCCTAATGAAACCCTAAACCCTTTCCCTTGATTCTCATTTGATGGCGGCAAGACAAAAAGACACCCTAGAGGGGCCGAGTGAACCCTTTTTTGGGGGGCCGGGTATCCTAAAACGGGACGGGAAAGGGTTTACGGTTTGATTAGGCGGACCGCTACCGCGTATCCCCCTAATCAAACCCTAAACCCTTTCCTTTGCTTCTCATTTGAAGTTGGCAAGACAAATAGACACCCTAGAGGGGCCGAGTGAACCCTTTTTTAGGGGGCCCGGTATCCTAAAACGAGATGGGAAAGGGTTTGATTAGGCGGACTGCTACCGCAGATCCCCCTAATCAAACCCTAAACCCTTTCCCTTGCTTCTCATTCGAAGGCGACAAGACAAAAAGACACCCTAGAGGGGCCTAGTGAACCCTTTTTGGGGGGACCGGGTATCCTAAAACAGGACGGGAAAGGGTTTATGGTTTGATTAGGTGGACTGCTACCGAAGATCCCCCTAATCAAACCCTAAACCCTTTCCCTTACTTCTCAATTGAAGGCGGAAAGACAAAAAGACACCCTAGAGGGGCTGAGTGAACCTTTTTTGGGGGGGTCGGGAATCCTAAAACAGGACGAGAAAGGGTTTAGGGTTTGATTAGGCGGACCGCTACCGCGGATCCCCCTAATCAAACCCTAAACCCTTTCCCTTTCTTCTCATTTGAAGGCGGCAAGACAAAAAGACACCCTAGAGGGGCCGAGTGAACCCTTTTTTGGGAGGCCGGGTATCCTAAAACGGGACGGGAAAGGGTTTAGGGTTTGATTAGGCGGACCGCTACCGCGGATTCCCCTTATCAAACCCTAAACCCTTTCCCTTGCTTCTCATTTGAAGGCGGCAAGACAAAAAAAACACCTTAGAGGGGCCGAGTGAACCTTTTTTGGGGGGCCGGGTATCCTAAAACGGGACTGGGAAGGGTTTAAGGTTTGATTGGCAGACCGCTACCGCGGATCCCTCTAATCAAACCCTAAACCCTTTCACTTGCTTCTCATTTGAAGGCGGCAAGACAAAAAGACACCCTAGAGGGGCCGAGTGACCCTTTTTGGCAGGCCGAGTGACCCTTTTTGGGGGGCCGGAAAGGGTTTAGGGTTTGATTAGGTGGACCGCTACCATGGATCCCCCTAATCAAACCTTAATCCCTTTCCCTTGCTTCTCATTCGAAGGCGGCAAGACAAAAAGACACCCTAGAGGGGCCGAGTGAACCCTTTTTGGGGGGACCGGGTATCCTAAAACGGGACGGGAAAGGGTTTAGCATTTGATTAGGCGGACCGCTACCGCGGATCCCCCTAATGAAACCCTAAACCCTTTCCCTTGATTCTCATTTGATGGCGGCAAGACAAAAAGACACCCTAGAGGGGCCGAGTGAACCCTTTTTTGGGGGGCCGGGTATCCTAAAATGGGACGGGAAAGGGTTTACGGTTTGATTAGGCGGACCGCTACCGCGTATCCCCCTAATCAAACCCTAAACCCTTTCCTTTGCTTCTCATTTGAAGTTGGCAAGACAAATAGACACCCTAGAGGGGCCGAGTGAACCCTTTTTTAGGGGGCCTGGTATCCTAAAACGAGATGGGAAAGGGTTTGATTAGGCGGACTGCTACCGCAGATCCCCCTAATCAAACCCTAAACCCTTTCCCTTACTTCTCAATCGAAGGCGGCAAGACAAAAAGACACCCTAGAGGGGTCGAGTGATACCTTTTTTGGGGGACCGGGAAAGGGTTTAGGGTTTGATTTGGCAAACCGCTAACGCGGATCCCCCTAATGAAACCTTAAACTCTTTCCATTGCTTCTCATTTGAAGGCGGCAAGACAAAAAGACACCCTGGAGGGGCCGAGTGAACCCTTTTTTGGGGGGCCGGGTATCCTAAAATGGGACGGGAAAGGGTTTAGGGTTTGATTAGGCGGACCGCTACCACGGATCCCCCTATTCAAACCCTGAACCCTTTCCCTTGCTTCTTATTTGAAGGTGACAAGACAAAAAAGACATCCTAGAGCGGCCGAGTGAACCCTTTTTTGGGGGGCCGGGTATCCTAAAACGGGACTGGAAAGGGTTTAGGGTTTGATAAGGCAGACCGCTACCGCGGATCCCCCTTATCAAAACCTAAACCCTTTCACTTGCTTCTCATTTGAAGGCGGCAAGACAAAAAGACACCCTAGAGGGGCCGAGTGAACGCTTTTTTGGGGGGCCGGGTATCCTAAAACGAGACGGGAAAGGGTTTAGGATTTGATTAGGCGGACCGCTACCATGGATCCCCCTAATCAAACCCTAAACCCTTTCCCTTGCTTCTCATTCGAAGGCGGCAAGACAAAAAGACACCCTAGAGGGGCGAGTGAACCGTTTTTGGGGGGACAAGGTATCCTAAAACGGGACGGGAAAGGGTTTAGGGTTTGATTAGGATCCCTTTAATCAAACCCTAAACCCTATTCCTTGCTTCTCATTTGAAAGCGGCAAGACAAAAAGACACCCTAGGGGGCCGTATGAACCTTTTTTGGGGGGCCGGGTATCCTAAAATGGGACGGGAAAAGGGATAGGGTTTGTTTAGGTGGACCGCTACCGCAGATCCTCCTAATCAAACCCTAAACCCTTTCCCTTGTTTCTCATTCGAAGGCGACAAGACAAAAAGGCACCCTAGAGGGGCCTAGTGAACCCTTTTTGGGGGACCGGGTATCCTAAAACGGGACGGGAAAGGGTTTATGGTTTGATTAGGCGGACTACTACCGAAGATCCCCCTAATCAAACCCTAAACCCTTTCCCTTACTTCTTAATTGAAGGCGGCAAGACAAAAAGACACCCTAGAGGGGCTGAGTGAACCCTTTTTTGGGGGGCCGGGAATCCTAAAACGGGACGGAAAAGGGTTTAGGGTTTGATTAGGCGGACCGCTACCGTGGATCCCCCTCATCAAACCCTAAACCCTTTCCCTTCTCATTTGAAGGCGGCAAGACAAAAAGACACCCTAGAGGGGCCGAGTGAACCCTTTTTGGGGGGACCGGGTATCCTAAAACGGGACGCGAAAGGGTTTAGTGTTTGACCGCGGATCCCCCTAATGAAACCCTAAACCCTTTCCCTTGCTTCTTATTTGAAGGCGGCAGGACAAAAAGACACCCTAGAGGGGCCGAGTGAACCCTTTTTTAGGGGGCCGGGTATCCTAAAACGGGACGGAAAAGTGTTTAGGGTTTGATTAGGCGGAAAGTGTTTAGGGTTTCATTAGGGGGATCCGCGGTCAAACCCTAAACCCTTTCCCTTGCTTCTCATTCGAAGGCGACAAGACAAAAAGGCACCCTAGAGGGGCCTAGTGAACCCTTTTTGGGGGGACCGGGTAACCTAAAACGGGACGGGAAAGGGTTTATGGTTTGATTCGGCGAACTACTACCGAAGATCCCCTTAATCAAACCCTAAACCCTTTCCCTTACTTCTCAATTGAAGGCGGCCAGACAAAAAGACACCCTAGAGGGGCTGAGCGAACCCTTTTTTGGGGGGCCGGGTATCCTAAAACGGGACGGGAAAGGGTGTAGGGTTTTATTAGGCAGACCGCTACCGCGGACCCCCCTAATCAAACCCTAAACCCTTTCCCTTGCTTCTCATTCGAAGGCGGCAAGACAAAAAGACACCCTAGAGGGGCCGAGTGAACCCTTTTTGGGGGGACCGGGTATCCTAAAACGGGATGCGAAAGGGTTTAGTGTTTGACCGCGGATCCCCCTAATGTAACCTTAAACCCTTTCCCTTGCTTCTCATTTGAAGGCGGCAAGACAAAAAGACACCCTAGAGGGGCCGAGTGAACCCTTTTTTGGGGGGCCGGGTATCCTAAAACGAGACGGGAAAGGGTTTAGGGTTTGATTAGGCGGACCGCTACCGCGAATCCCCCTAATCAAACTCTAAACCCTTTCCTTTGCTTCTCTTTTCAAGGCGGCAAGACAAATAGACACCCTAGAGGGGCCGAGTGAACCCTTTTTTGGGGGGTCGGGTATCCTAAAACGAGACGGAAAAGGGTTTAGGGTTTGATTAGGCGGACTGCTACCGCAGATCCCCCTAATCAAACCCTAAACCCTTTCCCTTACGTCTCAATCGAAGGCGGCAAGACAAAAAGACACCCTAGAGGGGCCGAGTGAACCCTTTTTTGGGGGACCGGGTATCCTAAAACGGGACGGGAAAGGGTTTAGGGTTTGATTAGGCGGACCGCTAGGGCGAATCCCCCTAATAAAACTCTAAACCCTTTCCTTTGCTTCTCATTTGAAGGCGGCAAGACAAATAGACACCCTAGAGGGGCCGAGTGAACCCTTTTTTGGGGGGTCGGGTATCCTAAAACGAGACGGAAAAGGGTTTAGGGTTTGATTAGGCGGACTGCTACCGCAGATCCCCCTAATCAAACCCTAAACCCTTTCCCTTGCTTCTCATCCGAAGGCGGCAAGACAAAAAGACACCCTAGAGGGGCCGAGTGAACCGTTTTTGAGGGGACAAGGTATCCTAAAACGGGACGGGAAAGGGTTTAGGGTTTGATTAGGATTCCATTAATCAAACCCTAAACCCTATTCCTTGCTTCTCATTCGAAAGCGGCAAGAAAAAAAGACACCCTAGAGGGGCCGAGTGAACCCTTTTTGGGGGGCCGGGTATCCTAAAATGGGACGGGAAAAGGGATAGGGTTTGTTTAGGTGGACCGCTACCACGGATCCTCCTAATCAAACACTAAACCCTTTCCCTTGCTTCTCATTCGAAGGCGACAAGACAAAAAGGCACCCTAGAGGGGCCTAGTGAACCCTTTTTGGGGGGACCGGGTAACCTAAAACGGGACGGGAAAGGGTTTATGGTTTGATTCGGTGGACTACTACCGAAGATCCCCTTAATCAAACCCTAAACCCTTTCCCTTACTTCTCAATTGAAGGCGGCTAGACAAAAAGACACCCTAGAGGGGCTGAGCGAACCCTTTTTTGGGGGGCCGGGTATCCTAAAACGGGACGGGAAAGGGTGTAGGGTTTTATTAGGCAGACCGCTACCGCGGATCCCCCTAATCAAACCCTAAACCCTTTCCCTTGCTTCTCATTCGAAGGCGGCAAGACAAAAAGACACCCTAGAGGGGCCGAGTGAACCCTTTTTGGGGGGACCGGGTATCCTAAAACGGGACGCGAAAGGGTTTAGTGTTTGACCGCGGATCCCCCTAATGAAACCCTAAACCCTTTCCCTTGCTTCTTATTTGAAGGCGGCAAGACAAAAAGACACCTTAGAGGGGCCGAGTGAACCCTTTTTTTGGGGGCCGGGTATCCTAAAACGGGACGGGAAAGTGTTTAGGGTTTGATTAGGCGGACCGCTACCGCGAATCCCCTTAATCAAACCCTAAACCCTTTCCTTTGCTTCTCATTTGAAGGTGGCAAGACAAATAGACACCCTAGAGGGGCCGAGTGAACCCTTTTTTGGGTGGTCGGGTATCCTAAAACGAGACGGGAAAGGGTTTAGGGTTTGATTAGGCGGACTGCTACAGCAGATCCCCCTAATCAAGCCCTAAACCCTTTCCCTTTCTTCTCATTTCAAGGCGGCAAGACAAAAAGACACCCTAGAGGGGCCGAGTGAACCATTTTTTGGGGGTCGGGTATCCTGAAACGGGACGGGAAAAGGTCTAGGGTTTTATTAGGCAGACTGCTACCGCGGATCCCCCTAATCAAACCCTAAACCCTTTCCCTTGCTTCTAATTCGAAGGCGGCAAGTCAAAAAGACACACTAGAGGGGCCGAGTGAACCCTTTTTGGGGGGACCGGGTATCCTAAAACGGGATGCGAAAGGGTTTAGTGTTTGACCGCGGATCCCCCTAATGTAACCCTAAACCCTTTCCCTTACTTCTCATTTGAAGGCGGCAAGACAAAAAGACACCCTAGAGGGGCCGAGTGAACCCTTTTTTGGGGGGCCGGGTATCCTAAAACGAGACGGGAAAGGGTTTAGGGTTTCATTAGGCGGACCGCTAGGGAGAATCCCCCTAATCAAACTCTAAACCCTTTCCTTTGCTTCTCATTTGAAGGCGGCAAGACAAATAGACACCCTAGAGGGGCCGAGTGAACCCTTTTTTGGGGGGTCGGGTATCCTAAAACGAGACGGAAAAGGGTTTAGGGTTTGATTAGGCGGACTGCTACCGCACATCCCGCTAATCAAACCCTAAACCCTTTCCCTTGCTTCTCATTCGAAGGCGGCAAGACAAAAAGACACCCTAGAGGGGCCGAGTGAACCGTTTTTGGGGGGACAAGGTATCCTAAAACGGGACGGGAAAAGGGATAGGGTTTGTTTAGGTGGACCGCTACCGCGGATCCTCCTAATCAAACCCTAAACCCTTTCCCTTGCTTCTCATTCGAAGGCGACAAGACAAAAAGACACCCTAGAGGGGCTGAGTGAACCCTTTTTTGGGGGGCCGGGTATCCTAAAACGGGACGGGAAAGGGTGTAGGGTTTTATTAGGCAGACCGCTACCGCGGATCCCCCTAATCAAACCCTAAACCCTTTCCCTTTCTTCTCATTCGAAGGCGGCAAGACAAAAAGACACCCTAGAGGGGCCGAGTGAACCCTTTTTGGGGGGACCGGGTATCCTAAAACGGGACGCGAAAGGGTTTAGTGTTTGACCGCGGATCCCCCTAATGAAACCCTAAACCCTTTCCCTTGCTTCTTATTTGAAGGCGGCAAGACAAAAAGACACCCTAGAGGGGCCGAGTGAACCCTTTTTTGGGGGGCCGGGTATCCTAAAACGGGACGGGAAAGTGTTTAGGGTTTGATTAGGCGGACCGCTACCGCAAATCCCCTTAATCAAACCCTAAACCCTTTCCTTTGCTTCTCATTTGAAGGTGGCAAGACAAATAGACACCCTAGAGGGGCCGAGTGAACCCTTTTTTGGGTTGTCGGGTATCCTAAAACGAGACGGGAAAGGGTTTAGGGTTGGATTAGGCGGACTGCTACAGCAGATCCCCCTAATCAAGCCCTAAACCCTTTCCCTTTCTTCTCATTTCAAGGCGGCAAGACAAAAAGACACCCTAGAGGGGCCGAGTGAACCATTTTTTGGGGGGCCGGGTATCCTGAAACGGGACGGGAAAAGGTCTAGGGTTTTATTAGGCAGACCGCTACCGCGGATCCCCCTAATCAAACCCTAAACCCTTTCCCTTGCTTCTAATTCGAAGGCGGCAAGACAAAAAGACACACTAGAGGGGCCGAGTGAACCCTTTTTGGGGGGACCGGGTATCCTAAAACGGGATGCGAAAGGGTTTAGTGTTTGACCGCGGATCCCCCTAATGTAACCCTAAACCCTTTCCCTTGCTTCTCATTTGATGGCGGCAAGACAAAAAGACACCCTAGAGGGGCCGAGTGAACCCTTTTTTGGGGGGCCGGGTATCCTAAAACGAGACGGGAAAGGGTTTAGGGTTTGATTAGGCGGACCGCTACCGCGAATCCCCTTAATCAAACTCTAAACCCTTTCCTTTGCTTCTCATTTCAAGGCGGCAAGACAAAAAGACACCCTAGAGGGGCCGAGTGAACCGTTTTTGGGGGGACAAGGTATCCTAAAACGGGACGGGAAAGGGTTTAGGGTTTGATTAGGATTCCATTAATCAAACCCTAAACCCTATTCCTTGCTTCTCATTCGAAAGCGGCAAGACAAAAAGACACCCTAGAGGGGCCGAGTGAACCCTTTTTGGGGGGCCGGGTATCCTAAAATGGGACGGGAAAAGGGATAGGGTTTGTTTAGGTGGACCGCTACCGCGGATCCTCCTAATCAAACCCTAAACCCTTTCCCTTGCTTCTCATTCGAAGGCGACAAGACAAAAAGACACCCTAGAGGGGATGAGTGAACCCTTTTTTGGGGGGCCGGGTATCCTAAAACGGGACGGGAAAGGGTGTAGGGTTTTATTAGGCAGACCGCTACCGCGGATCCCCCTAATCAAACCCTAAACCCTTTCCCTTGCTTCTCATTCGAAGGCGGCAAGACAAAAAGACACCCTAGAGGGGCCGAGTGAACCCTTTTTGGGGGGACCGGGTATCCTAAAACGGGACGCGAAAGGGTTTAGTGTTTGACCGCGGATCCCCCTAATGAAACCCTAAACCCTTTCCCTTGCTTCTTATTTGAAGGCGGCAAGACAAAAAGACACCCTAGAGGGGCCGAGTGAACCCTTTTTTGGGGGGCCGGGTATCCTAAAACGGGACGGGAAAGTGTTTAGGGTTTGATTAGGCGGACCGCTACCGCAAATCCCCTTAATCAAACCCTAAACCCTTTCCTTTGCTTCTCATTTGAAGGTGGCAAGACAAATAGACACCCTAGAGGGGCCGAGTGAACCCTTTTTTGGGTTGTCGGGTATCCTAAAACGAGACGGGAAAGGGTTTAGGGTTGGATTAGGCGGACTGCTACAGCAGATCCCCCTAATCAAGCCCTAAACCCTTTCCCTTTCTTCTCATTTCAAGGCGGCAAGACAAAAAGACACCCTAGAGGGGCCGAGTGAACCATTTTTTGGGGGGCCGGGTATCCTGAAACGGGACGGGAAAAGGTCTAGGGTTTTATTAGGCAGACCGCTACCGCGGATCCCCCTAATCAAACCCTAAACCCTTTCCCTTGCTTCTAATTCGAAGGCGGCAAGACAAAAAGAAACACTAGAGGGGCCGAGTGAACCCTTTTTGGGGGGACCGGGTATCCTAAAACGGGATGCGAAAGGGTTTAGTGTTTGACCGCGGATCCCCCTAATGTAACCCTAAACCCTTTCCCTTGCTTCTCATTTGAAGGCGGCAAGACAAAAAGACACCCTAGAGGGGCCGAGTGAACCCTTTTTTGGGGGGCCGGGTATCCTAAAACGAGACGGGAAAGGGTTTAGGGTTTGATTAGGCGGACCGCTACCGCGAATCCCCTTAATCAAACTCTAAACCCTTTCCTTTGCTTCTCATTTCAAGGCGGCAAGACAAAAAGACACCCTAGAGGGGCCGAGTGAACTCTTTTTGGGGGACCGGGTATCCTAAAACGGGACGGGAAAGGGTTTAGGGTTTGATTAGGCGGACCGCTAGGGCGAATCCCCCTAATCAAACTCTAAACCCTTTCCTTTGCTTCTCATTTGAAGGCGGCAAGACAAATAGACACCCTAGAGGGGCCGAGTGAACCCTTTTTTGGGGGGTCGGGTATCCTAAAACGAGACGGAAAAGGGTTTAGGGTTTGATTAGGCGGACTACTACCGAAGATCCCCCTAATCAAACCTTAAACCCTTTCCCTTAATTCTCAATTGAAGGCGGCAAGACAAAAAGACACCCTAGAGGGGCTGAGTGAACCCTTTTTTGGGGGGCCGGGTATCCTAAAACGGGACGGGAAAGGGTGTAGGGTTTTATTAGGCAGACCGCTACCGCGGATCCCCCTAATCAAACCCTAAACCCTTTCCCTTGCTTCTCATTCGAAGGCGGCAAGACAAAAAGACACCCTAGAGGGGCCGAGTGAACCCTTTTTGGGGGGACCGGGTATCCTAAAACGGGACGCGAAAGGGTTTAGTGTTTGACCGCGGATCCCCCTAATGAAACCCTAAACCCTTTCCCTTGCTTCTTATTTGAAGGCGGCAAGACAAAAAGACACCCTAGAGGGGCCGAGTGAACCCTTTTTTGGGGGGCCGGGTATCCTAAAACGGGACGGGAAAGTGTTTAGGGTTTGATTAGGCGGACCGCTACCGCGAATCCCCTTAATCAAACCCTAAACCCTTTCCTTTCCTTCTTATTTGAAGGTGGCAAGACAAATTGACACCCTAGAGGGGCCGAATGAACCCTTTTTTGGGTGGTCGGGTATCCTAAAACGAGACGGGAAAGGGTTTAGGTTGTGATTAGGCGGACTGCTACAGCAGATCCCCCTAATCAAACCCTAAACCCTTTCCCTTACTTCTCAATAGAAGGCGGCAAGACAAAAAGACACCCTAGAGGGGCCGAGTGAACCCTTTTTTGGGGGACCGGGTACCCTAAAATGGGACGGGAAAGGGTTTAGGGTTTGATTAGGCGGACCACTACCGCGGATCCCCCTAATGAAACCCTAAACCCTTTCCCTTGCTTCTCATTTGAAGGCGGCAAGACAAAAAGACACCCTAGAGGGGCCGAGTGAACCCTTTTTTGGGGGGCCGGGTATCCTAAAACGGGACGGGAAAGGGTTTAGGGTTTGATTAGGCGGACCGCTACCACGGATCCCCCTAATCAAACCCTAAACCCTTTTCATTTCTTCTCATTTGAAGGCGGCAAGACAAAAAGACACCCTAGAGGGGCCGAGTGAACCATTTTTTGGGGGGCCGGGTATCGTGAAACGGGACGGGAAAGGGTCTAGGGTTTTATTAGGCAGACCGCTACCGCGGATCCCCCTAATCAAACCCTAAACCCTTTCCCTTGCTTCTAATTCGAAGGCGGCAAGACAAAAAGACACCCTAGAGGGGCCGAGTGAACCCTTTTTTGGGGGACCGGGTACCCTAAAATGGGACGGGAAAGGGTTTAGGGTTTGATTAGGCGGACCGCTACCGCGGATCCCCCTACTTAAACCGTAAACCCTTTCCCTTGCTTCTCATTTGAAGGCGGCAAGACAAAAAGACACCCTAGAGGGGCCGAGTGAACCCTTTTTTGGGGGGCCGGGTATCCTAAAACGGGACGGGAAAAGGTTTAGGGTTTGATTAGGCGGACCGCTACCGCAGATCCCTCTAATCAAACCCTAAACCCTTTCCCTTGCTTCTCATTCGAAGCCGATTAGACAAAAAGACACCCTAGAGGGGCCTAGTGAACCCTTTTTGGGGGGACCGGGTATCCTAAAACGGGACGGGAAAGGGTTTATGGTTTGATTAGGCGGACTGCTACCGCAGATCCCCCTAATCAAACACTAAACCCTTTCCCTTACTACTCAATTGAAGGCGGCAAGACAAAAAAAACACCCTAGAGGGGCCGAGTAAACCCTTTTTTGGAGGGCCGGGAATCCTAAAACGGGACGGGAAAGGGTTTAGGGTTTGATTAGGCGGACCGCTACCACGGATCCCCCTAATCAAACCCTAAACCCTTTCCATTTCTTCTAATTTGAAGGCGGCAAGACAAATAGACACACTAGAGGGGCCGAGTGAACCCTTTTTGGGGGGGTCGGGTATCCTAAAACGAGACGGGAAAAGGTTTAGGGTTTGATTAGGCGGACCGCTACCGCGGATCCCCCTATTCAAACCCTAAACCATTTCCTTTGCTTCTCATTTGAAGGCGGCAAGACAAATAGACACACTAAAGGGGCCGAGTGAACCCTTTTTGGGGGGGTCGGGTATCCTAAAACGAGATGGGAAAGGGTTTAGGGTTTGATTAAGCGAACTGCTATCGCGGATCCCCCTAATCAAACCCTAAACCGTTTCCCTTACGTCTCAATCGAAGGCGGTAAGAGAAAAAGACACCCTAGAGGGGCCGAGTGAACCCTTTTTTGGGGGACCGGGTACCCTAAAATGGGACGGGAAAGGGTTTAGGGTTTTATTAGGGGGACCGCTACCGTGGATCCCCCTAATGAAACCCTAAACCCTATCCCTTGCTTCTCATTTGAAGGCGGCAAGACAAAAAGACACCCTAGAGGGGCCGAGTGAACCCTTTTTTGAGGGGCCGGGTATCCTAAAACGGGACGGGAAAGGGTTTAGGGTTTGATTAGGCGGACCGCTACCGCGGATCCCTCTAATCAAACCTTAAACCCTTTCCCTTGCTTCTCATTCAAAGCCGGCAAGACAAAAAGACACACTAGAGGGGCCTAGTGAACCCTTTTTGGGGGGACCGGGTATCCTAAAACGGGACGCGAAAGGGTTTATTGTTTGACCGCGGATCCCCCTAATGAAACCCTAAACCCTTTCCCTTGGTTCTTATTTGAAGGCGGCAAGACAAAAAGACACCCTAGAGGGGCCGAGTGAACCCTTTTTTGGGGGGCCGGGTATCCTAAAACGGGACGGGAAAGTGTTTAGGGTTTGATTAGGCGGACCGCTACCGCAAATCCCCCTAATCAAACCCTAAACCCTTTCCTTTGCTTCTCATTTGAAGGTGGCAAGACAAATAGACACCCTAGAGGGGCCGAGTGAACCCTTTTTGGGGGGGTCGGGTATCCTAAAACGAGACGGGAAAAGGTTTAGGGTTTGATTAGGCGGACCGCTACCACGGATCCCCCTATTCAAACCCTAAACCATTTCCTTTGCTTCTCATTTGAAGGCGGCAAGACAAATAGACACACTAGAGGGGCCGAGTGAACCCTTTTTGGGGGGGTCGGGTATCTTAAAACGAGACGGGAAAGGGTTTAGGGTTTTATTAAACGGACTGCTATTGCGGATCCCCCTAATCAAACCCTAAACCGTTTCCCTTACGTCTCAATCGAAGGCGGCAAGACAAAAAGACACCCTAGAGGGGCCGAGTGAACCCTTTTTTGGGGGACCGGGTACCCTAAAATGGGACGGGAAAGGGTTTAGGGTTTGATTAGGCGGACCGCTACCGCGGATCCCTCTAATCAAACCCTAAACCCTTTCCCTTACTTCTCAATCGAAGGCGGCAAGACAAAAACACACCCTAGAGGGGCCGAGTGAACCCTTTTTTGGGGGACCGGGTACCCTAAAATGGGACGGGAAAGGGTTTAGGGTTTGATTAGGCGGACCACTACCGCGGATCCCCCTAATGAAACCCTAAACCCTTTCCCTTGCTTCTCATTTGAAGGCGGCAAGACAAAAAGACACCCTAGAGGGGCCGAGTGAACCCTTTTTTGGGGGGCCGGGTATCCTAAAACCGGACGGGAAAGGGTTTAGGGTTTGATTAGGCGAACCGCTACGGCGGATCCCTCTAATCAAACCCTAAACCCTTTCCCTTGCTTCTCATTCGAAGTCGACAAGACAAAAAGACACCTTAGAGGGGCCTAGTGAACCCTTTTTGGGGGGACCGGGTATCCTAAAATAGGACGGGAAACGGTTTATGATTTGATTAGGCGGACTGCTACCGCAGATCCCCCTAATCAAACCCTAAACCCTTTCCCTTACTTCTCAATTGAAGGCGGCAAGACAAAAAGACACCCTAGAGGGGCCGAGTGAAGCCTTTTTTGGGGGGCCGGGAATCCTAAAACGGGACGGGAAAGGGTTTAGGGTTTGATTAGGCGGACCGCTACCACGGATCCCCCTAATCAAACCCTAAACCCTTTCCCTTTCTTCTCATTTGAAGGCGGCAAGACAAAAAGACACCCTAGAGGGGCCGAGTGAAGCCTTTTTTGGGGGGCCGGGTATCCTGAAACGGGACGGGAAAGGGTCTAGGGTTTTATTAGGCAGACGGCTAACGCGGATCCCCCTAATCAAACCCTAAACCCTTTCCCTTGCTTCTAATTCGAAGGCGGCAAGACAAAAAGACACACTAGAGGGGCCGAGTGAACCCTTTTTGGGGGGACCGGGTATCCTAAAACGGGATGCGAAAGGGTTTAGTATTTGACCGCGGATCCCCCTAATGTAACCCTAAACCCTTTTCCTTGCTTCTCATTTGAAGGCGGCAAGACAAAAAGACACCCTAAAGGGGCCGAGTGAATCCTTTTTTGGGGGGCCGGGTATCCTAAAACGGGACGGGAAAGGGTTTAGGGTTTGATTAGGCGGACCGCTACCGCGAATCCCCATAATCAAACTCTAAACCCTTTCCTTTGCTTCTCATTTGAAGGCGGCAAGACAAATAGACACCCTAGAGGGCCGAGTGAACCCTTTTTTGGGGGGTCGGGTATCCTAAAACGAGACGGAAAAGGGTTTAGGGTTTGATTAGGCGGACTGCTACCGCAGATCCCCCTAATCAAACCCTAAACCCTTTCCCTTACGTCTCAATCGAAGGCGGCAAGACAAAAAGACACCCTAGAGGGGCCGAGTGAACCCTTTTTTGGGGGACCGGGTACCCTAAAATGGGACGGGAAAGGGTTTAGGGTTTGATTAGGCGGACCGCTACCGCGGATCCCCCTAATCAAACCGTAAACCCTTTCCCTTTCTTCTCATTTGAAGGCGGCAAGACAAAAAGACACCCTAGAGGGGCCGAGTGAACCCTTTTTTGGGGGGCGGGTATCCTAAACGGAACAGGGGAAAGGGTTTAGGGTTTGATTAGGCGGACCGCACCGCCGATCCCCATAATCAAACCCTAAACCCTTTCCCTTGCTTCTCATTCGAAGCCGACAAGACAAAAAGACACCCTAGAGGGGCCTAGTGAACCCTTTTTGGGGGACCGGTATCCCAAAACGGGACGGGAAAGGGTTTATGGTTTGATTAGGCAGACTGCTACCGCAGATCCCCCTAATCAAACACTAAACCCTTTCCCTTACTACTCAATTGAAGGCGGCAAGACAAAAAAAACACCCTAGAGGGGCCGAGTGAACCCTTTTTTGGAGGGCCGGGAATCCTAAAACGGGACGGGAAAGGGTTTAGGGTTTGATTAGGCGGACCGCTACCGCGGATCACCCTAATCAAACCCTAAACCCTTTCCCTTTCCTCTCATTTGAAGGCGGCAAGACAAATAGACACACTAGAGGGGCCGAGTGAACCCTTTTTGGGGGGGTCGGGTATCCTAAAACGAGACGGGAAAAGGTTTAGGGTTTGATTAGGCGGACCGCTACCGCGGATCCCCCTATTCAAACCCTAAACCATTTCCTTTGCTTCTCATTTGAAGGCGGCAAGACAAATAGACACACTAGAGGGGCCGAGTGAACCCTTTTTTTGGGGGTCGGGTATCCTAAAACGAGACGGGAAAGGGTTTAGGGTTTGATTAAGCAGACTTCTATCGTGGATCCCCCTAATCAAACCCTAAACCCTTTCCCTTACGTCTCAATCGAAGGCGGCAAGACAAAAAGACACCCTAGAGGGGCCGAGTGAACCCTTTTTTGGGGGACCGGGTACCCTAAAATGGGACGGGAAAGGGTTTAGGGTTTTATTAGGGGGACCGCTACCGTGGATCCCCCTAATGAATCCCTAAACCCTTTCCCTTGCTTCTCATTTGAAGGCGGCAAAACAAAAAGACACCCTAGAGGGGCCGAGTGAACCCTTTTTTGAGGGGCCGGGTATCCTAAAACGGGACGGGAAAGGGTTAAGTGTTTGATTAGGCGGACCGCTACCGCGGATCCCTCTAATCAAACCCTAAACCCTTTCCCTTGCTTCTTATTCGAAGCCGGCAAGACAAAAAGACACCCTAGAGGGGCCTAGTGAACCCTTTTTGGGGGGACCGGGTATCCTAAAACGGGACGGGAAAGGGTTTATGGTTTGATTAGGCGGACCGCTACCGCAGATCCACCTAATCAAACACTAAACCCTTTCCCTTGCTTCTCAATTGAAGGCGGCAAGACAAAAAGACACCCTAGAGGGGCCGAGTGAACCCTTTTTTGGGGGGCCGGCAATCCTAAAATGGGACGGGAAAGGGTTTAGGGTTTGATTAGGCGGACCGCTACCGCGGATCCCCCTAATCAAACCCTAAACCCTTTCCCTTTCTTCTCATTTGAATCCGGCAAGACAAATAGACACACTAGAGGGGCCGAGTGAACCATTTTTGGAGGGGTCGGGTATCCTAAAACGAGACGGGAAAAGGTTTAGGGTTTGATTAGGCGGACCGCTACCGCGGATCCCCCTATTCAAACCCTAAACCCTTTCCTTTGCTTCTCATTTGAAGGCGGCAAGACAAATAGACACACTAGAGGGGCCGAGTGAACCCTTTTTTGGGGGGCCGGGTATCCTAAAACGAGACGGGAAAGGGTTTAGGGTTTGATTAGGCGGACTGCTACCGCAGATCCCCCTAATCAAACCCTAAACCCTTTCCCTTACTTCTCAATCGAAGGCGGCAAGACAAAAAGACACCCTAGAGGGGCCGAGTGAACCCTTTTTTGGGGGACCGGGTACCCTAAAATCGGACGGGAAAGGGTTTAGGGTTTTATTAGGGGGACCGCTACCGTGGATCCCCCTAATGAAACCCTAAACCCTTTCCCTTGCTTCTCATTTGAAGGCGGCAAGACATAAAGACACCCTAGAGGGGCCGAGTGAACCCTTTTTTGGGGTCTCGGGTATCCTAAAACGGGACGGGAAAGGGTTTAGGGTTTGATTAGGCGGACCGCTACCGCGAATCCCCATAATCAAACTCTAAACCCTTTCCTTTGCTTCTCATTTGAAGGCGGCAAGACAAATAGACACCCTAGAGGGCCGAGTGAACCCTTTTTTGGGGGGTCGGGTATCCTAAAACGAGACGGAAAAGGGTTTAGGGTTTGATTAGGCGGACTGCTACCGCAGATCCCCCTAATCAAACCCTAAACCCTTTCCCTTACGTCTCAATCGAAGGCGGCAAGACAAAAAGACACCCTAGAGGGGCCGAGTGAACCCTTTTTTGGGGGACCGGGTACCCTAAAATGGGACGGGAAAGGGTTTAGGGTTTGATTAGGCGGACCGCTACCGCGGATCCCCCTAATTAAACCGTAAACCCTTTCCCTTTCTTCTCATTTGAAGGCGGCAAGACAAAAAGACACCCTAGAGGGGCCGAGTGAACCCTTTTTTGGGGGGCCGGGTATCCTAAAACGGAACGGGAAAGGGTTTAGGGTTTGATTAGGCGGACCGCTACCGCGGATCCCTCTAATCAAACCCTAAACCCTTTCCCTTGCTTCTCATTCGAAGCCGACAAGACAAAAAGACACCCTAGAGGGGCCTAGTGAACCCTTTTTGGGGGGACCGGGTATCCCAAAACGGGACGGGAAAGGGTTTATGGTTTGATTAGGCAGACTGCTACCGCAGATCCCCCTAATCAAACACTAAACCCTTTCCCTTACTACTCAATTGAAGGCGGCAAGACAAAAAAAACACCCTAGAGGGGCCGAGTGAACCCTTTTTTGGAGGGCCGGGAATCCTAAAACGGGACGGGAAAGGGTTTAGGGTTTGATTAGGCGGACCGCTACCGCGGATCACCCTAATCAAACCCTAAACCCTTTCCCTTTCCTCTCATTTGAAGGCGGCAAGACAAATAGACACACTAGAGGGGCCGAGTGAACCCTTTTTGGGGGGGTCGGGTATCCTAAAACGAGACGGGAAAAGGTTTAGGGTTTGATTAGGCGGACCGCTACCGCGGATCCCCCTATTCAAACCCTAAACCATTTCCTTTGCTTCTCATTTGAAGGCGGCAAGACAAATAGACACACTAGAGGGGCCGAGTGAACCCTTTTTTTGGGGGGGGGGGGGGGGGTCGGGTATCCTAAAACGAGACGGGAAAGGGTTTAGGGTTTGATTAAGCAGACTTCTATCGTGGATCCCCCTAATCAAACCCTAAACCCTTTCCCTTACGTCTCAATCGAAGGCGGCAAGACAAAAAGACACCCTAGAGGGGCCGAGTGAACCCTTTTTTGGGGGACCGGTACCCTAAAATGGGGGGGAAAGGGTTTAGGGTTTTATTAGGGGGACCGCTACCGTGGATCCCCCTAATGAATCCCTAAACCCTTTCCCTTGCTTCTCATTTGAAGGCGGCAAAACAAAAAGACACCCTAGAGGGACCGAGTGAACCTTTTTGAGGGGGGTATCCTAAAACGGGACGGGAAAGGGTTAAGTGTTTGATTAGGCGGACCGCTACCGCGGATCCCTCTAATCAAACCCTAAACCCTTTCCCTTGCTTCTTATTCGAAGCCGGCAAGACAAAAAGACACCCTAGAGGGGCCTAGTGAACCCTTTTTGGGGGACCGGGTATCCTAAAACGGGACGGGAAAGGGTTTATGGTTTGATTAGGCGGACCGCTACCGCAGATCCACCTAATCAAACACTAAACCCTTTCCCTTGCTTCTCAATTGAAGGCGGCAAGACAAAAAGACACCCTAGAGGGGCCGAGTGAACCCTTTTTTGGGGGGCCGGCAATCCTAAAATGGGACGGGAAAGGGTTTAGGGTTTGATTAGGCGGACCGCTACCGCGGATCCCCTAATCAAACCCTAAACCCTTTCCCTTTCTTCTCATTTGAATCCGGCAAGACAAATAGACACACTAGAGGGGCCGAGTGAACCATTTTTGGAGGGGTCGGGTATCCTAAAACGAGACGGGAAAAGGTTTAGGGTTTGATTAGGCGGACCGCTACCGCGGATCCCCCTATTCAAACCCTAAACCCTTTCCTTTGCTTCTCATTTGAAGGCGGCAAGACAAATAGACACACTAGAGGGGCCGAGTGAACCCTTTTTGGGGGGCCGGGTATCCTAAAACGAGACGGGAAAGGGTTTAGGGTTTGATTAGGCGGACTGCTACCGCAGATCCCCCTAATCAAACCCTAAACCCTTTCCCTTACTTCTCAATCGAAGGCGGCAAGACAAAAAGACACCCTAGAGGGGCCGAGTGAACCCTTTTTTGGGGGACCGGGTACCCTAAAATCGGACGGGAAAGGGTTTAGGGTTTTATTAGGGGGACCGCTACCGTGGATCCCCCTAATGAAACCCTAAACCCTTTCCCTTGCTTCTCATTTGAAGGCGGCAAGACATAAAGACACCCTAGAGGGGCCGAGTGAACCCTTTTTTGGGGTCTCGGGTATCCTAAAACGGGACGGGAAAGGGTTTAGGGTTTGATTAGACGGACCGCTACCGCGGATCCCCCTAATCAAACCCAAAACCCTTTCCTTTGCTTCTCATTTGAAGGCGGCAAGACAAATAGACACACTAGAGGGGCCGAGTGAACCCTTTTAGGGGTGGTCGGGTATCCTAAAACGAGACGGGAAAAGGTTTAGGGTTTGATTAGGCGGACCGCTACCGCGGATCCCCCTATTCAAACCCTAAACCCTTTCCCTTTCTTCTCATTTGAAGGTAACAAGACAAAAAAGACATCCTAGAGCGGCCGAGTGAACCCTTTTTTGGGGGGCCGGGTATCCTAAAACGGGACTGGAAAGGGTTTAGGGTTTGATTAGGCAGACCGCTACCACGGATCCCCCTAATCAAACCCTAAACCCTTTCACTTGCTTCTCATTTGAAGGCGGCAAGACAAAAAGACACTCTAGAGGGGCCGAGTGAACCCTTTTTTGGGGGGCCGGGTATCCTAAAACGGGACGGCAAAGGGTTTAGGATTTGATTAGGCGGACCGCTACCATGGATCCCCTAATCAAACCCTAAACCCTTTCCCTTGCTTCTCATTCGAAGGCGGCAAGACAAAAAGACACCAAAGAGGGGCCGAGTGAACCCTTTTTGGGGGACAAGGTATCCTAAAATGGGACAGGAAAGGGTTTAGGGTTTGATTAGGATCCCCCTAATCAAACCCTAAACCCTATTCCTTGCTTTTCATTTGAAGGCGGCAAGACAAAAAGACACCCTAGAGGAGCCGACTGAACCCTCTTTAGGGGGCCGGGTATCCTAAAATGGGACGGGAAAGGGGATAGGGTTTGATTAGGTGGACCGCTACCGCGGATCTGTTGGGAAATGTGTCCTCAACAATAGTGCGATTACATGATTTAAATATCATTATCAAATCTCATTTTAAAGAATACAATTGGGAAGTAATATTGTTACTGTCAACTGGTCAACATATATCGGTAATGATTGGTCGACTAGAGTTTGACATTCTTTGTCGTGTGACGGTGGTGATCGATTGACCCCTAGGTCATACCTAAAGGGCAATACACTTAATTGATTATTTAATTAATCGTATAACGTTACGAGTTGATTAAATTACTTGAAAATTGACGGGCGATTTTGGAAGTAAAATTTACGTATCAAATTGAAATGTGATTAAATGAGATACGGTCCAAGTAATTGAATTGTATCATTACTTGGATGAAATAATTGTTTAATGTAACAATTGAATTGAATGAATTATTATAAATACAAACTGTTGTGATTTATAAAGTGGTAAAATATTTTGGTACGAGTAATTGTGAAATTACTAAGTCAATTTTTGTATGTGACGTATTTTTGATAATACGTTGATTTTTAATATGTTAAAAATTACATAACAATATATGTGACATGTGACATGTAACATATAGACAATTGACAAAAAAAAAAAAAAATAATATGGACACCATGTTATGTAAAGTGCCGAAAATAAGAGGGGAATGGACTTAATATTGTGTTTATATTTTAAATAAGAAAACATAATGATTGTAAAGTTATCTAGCCATGCAAGCCTATGAACATTGTTAAGAACAACAATTTCATGCATTGGCTCTTTCCTTCCTCCACTCCCACCGGTTTTGGGAAGTAAAAACACTTGAGTTTGTTTTCTTATTTTTGCCTAATATTCACTAAGAGGTAGTGGATGCTCATTCATTCTTTTACTCATCAAAATATAAGATGTCTAGAGAGACAAAACTCACTCTTCTTCTTCTCTCCCATATGCCGAAATTATTAAGTGTATATAATAATTTTGGGTCATTTTTTCTACTAGATTAATATTATACTAGTATTCATAATATTAATTAGATTATGTGTTAAGCCTTGGGTATAAAGCTTAGGGAGAGATCTTATACTTAGATCTTGTTCATCCATTTGGAAAGCTCAAGAACAAAAGAGAAGGAGATCTCTTTTGTGCCCATAAAACCGAATCATCCATTGTAAGAATATGATTTCTTCTCTATTTTATTATATTGTTTGCATGCATAAAATCCGTATTTAATTTTATGACAAATTAATTTTAACATATATGAGTATGTTAGTATGTATATAGATCTACATTTCCTTCAATTGGTATCAGAGCCACGGTTGTTTGCATGCAAATTGGTTAAAAGTTTTTCCGAGTTATATGAATAACAAAATAAAACTTGTAAAATTTGTGTTATTATGATATATCACGAAATAATTACATGCATGTTAATATTTCTGGTCCTAAAGTGTTTTAGGATATTTTGGTTAATTTTTCGGATTTTTATTGTTCATAATTTACAATAATGACATTTAAATGTGATTTTATGAGTAAAAATGTCATTTTTGGTCGAAAATTAGCTATACTTCGAATTTTAAGTTGGTTTTTGGATATGTTGTTACATATATTATTTTGAGATAACCTGTAAATTTTCATAATTTTTGCACTTGTTATGCTCGAAAAATGAATTTTTCATTTTTAAATTCGGATTTAAGAGAAAAATAGGTTAATATGAGTTAAATTTCGAATCTGGTCATAGAAAATTTATATGTTGTCACATGCAATTTTACAAGATGTGTGTAAAATAATTGGCTATAAAGAAGTCTTTTAGCATGATTTATGAATTTTTGAAGAAAAATGGCATAAATAGTGACATTATTAATGAAAATTAATAAAATATAATCTATGACTTAGGAAAAACGTCTAATGTTGCATTTTATTATATTTTTCAGATCTAAAATTGAAAAGTTAACGAAAATAATTTTTCCATGTTTTTATGATTATTTTATTAAATATCGATAAACCGCAACATTGTTTTTCCGGAAAATTTTCGAAATTTTTAACCTAAGATTTTGAACATTATGAGTGTCATGGAATTTTTCCAGAATGTTCATGAATTTAAATTTCAAATTTTGAATTTATTTGGAATTTTTGGATTTATTTGAAGTTTAATAGCTTAATTTTGTATTTTTGGCCCATTTATGAACAATTTTGTAAATAAAAGTTAATTATGGTCAAATTATTAGTGAAGACTATTTTTTGAGTCCTAAGAGGTTAGGGTAATTAACTTATGCATAAATATGAGTTTATGTATTTTTGTGATTATAAAACGTTGAAATCACGCAAATCCGTAAAAACCGAGTAATATATGATATTGGCTAATTAAAGGCGATTTAGCATAAAATTGAGCATGTTCATACATATTATAATGCTGCATTTTACTTTATGATTGTCATAATTTTAATTTATGTAATTTTGAATTATGTAATTTTTATTAGTATGGCCTTAGATTTTAATTGGTATTTCCCGAAATGTATGGGAATATCGATTCGGTTGTAATTTTTATTGTGATCTCGTATCACCGTTTTGTAATTTAATAAATTTATTTTATTTTAGTTACAAATGTATAATAGGAAATTATGTAATTTATTATGTAATTTTATTCATTCCGGAGTTCCAAAAGACGGATTTCTTCAAGAATGGCGATACATAAAGACGGTGTTACCTCGAGATGTGTGCCACAACCGAAGTTCAAGGGACCAATGGAGTTGGTTTCCGAATATGTAATAGATTAATAGTTTTTCTTTTTTTAGGAAAGGCCATACTAGGATTTATTTTTTCCTTTATGCTTGCATTTTATTTTATGTCACATGCATCGCTAAATCGCCATAACTAAACATGCATTGTCTTTTATCGAGTTTATCGACCGTGTCAATTAGAATTATCGTAGTTCACCGCTTTAGTTCACTTAAAACGTGATAGATAATAAATTGACATGACCTCTCGCTAAAACTATCAATTGAGACATAGCCTTACCAAATAGTAGAAACCATGAAAACCTATTTCATGAGGGAGTGCACTCGGCCACACCGGGGTACAAACCTTGTTACGTAGGGGAAGTGGGTGATAAATGTTAATCCACCGAATTCATGTTGATGAGGGATGTATCGGCCCCACCGTGCCCAAGTTAATGTGGGTTTGGATCATGGACACATTTATTCGAAATTTGGTTTGAACTCAACAAAAGTATTTGATAAGGGATGTATCGGCCCCACCGTGCCCTTGTCAATGTGTTTTGGGCTAAAGATAAATGTTAATGTAATTTTATCGACCAAGAGTTCTAAAAGTAGAATCGATTAAAGAGTTAATCCACCGAGTTATATTGATAAGGGATGTATCGGCCCCACCGTGCCCAAGTTAATATGAATTTGGATCTTGGAATCATTTATCATAGTTGGGTAGAGGTCACTATGTAAATGCTATACTTGTTTACAAGTATTAATAAAACGATAAATGTTAAGTTTTCCACTATTCCGTTATCATATTGTTCTATTTCTTTACCACAATTCATATACGATATCGTTTCGTTTTTTGATTCAAATCTCCTTTAAAATATCGTAACTAAAGACAAATATGAGTTTTCTTCTAAAGACCTCAAATTAACCATTGTTAAGGATCTCTTGTAAAGAGTATAGATTAAAGTTATTCATTATCAAACAGGTTTTGATTCTTGACTAACACATCTACTTACAATGGATTGTTTTTCATATACTTAATTGAATTAAGTACCTTGAAGCGACAAATTATTTTGGTAATTAGTTTTGTCAAGAATTCGTAATTGACCAAAATAACGCAACCACCTCAATGAAAGTTTTTAAGACTAAAACGAACAAATGAAGAGTGTTCTTCATGAATTCAATTTTGCTTCTCAAAGCAAAGACTCATTGAAATGAGTGGGAACATTCTCTTAAACCGTTAAGATGAGAACGAGGTTCAAGAAGTAAAGATAATAATGGAATTGATACAAGGTAATGTTAAAGGTAAAGTTGTTGAGAATAACGATACTAAACCTATCAATCCCAACCGATATAGTTTCCATTGTCTTAAATGTTGGACACGAGAAAGGAAACTACCCC
The DNA here is from genome assembly GCF_048544455.1 of Silene latifolia. NCBI lineage: Eukaryota > Viridiplantae > Streptophyta > Magnoliopsida > Caryophyllales > Caryophyllaceae > Silene > Silene latifolia. The sequence goes on from NC_133534.1 coordinate 88,197,356, forward strand.
AAATTATTGAAGAATCAACAAGTTAGTTGTGGGACATCTAATGGGACCTTCTTCTTTAAAAGGTGTTTATTTGATTAAACATAAATTTTGCTAGTGCCACTTCGTCAATATTAGAAACCAGTGGAGGTTTTCATCATTGTATTCGACACATAAGATGATTAGAATATGACGACTAGCAACAATAATGTTGAGAGATAGAGTAATTGTGTACTCAATCTAGTTTTTGGATTTAAAGTGGTACTTAATTGTGACTATTAAGTGCATAAACTCTAAATAAGAATATAAACTTGTTAAGATACAAAAGAGGTTTCACTTTTGTGACCCTATACACCACGATTTGATGTATGGCAAGCCCATTATCAAGGTGATTATATTCTAAACCAAACTAGAATGATATATCATGTAGATGATGTAAGATTCAAATTGGTAACCCAAGATTAAACCTTAAATTTTGGAATGATGAACGCAAAGAGTTATCAAGTACTCTTGAAACCATTAGATTGTTAATGGTATATGCGTATCTTGTATTCAAAGCAAGATGTCTCGTGCCTTTTGGTTGAAAAGGAGATCGAGTTTATAAATCATCGATCCAAAATAGGTTGATCATTTTCTTTTACCAACGATTTAAGTTGACGATAATATGTTCACTTAATAAGGTAAATAGAGAAATCTTTGAAGAATTTCAAAGAGTTCAAGGAATCACGATTTAGTCGTGATGGGATTATCAAAGTGGAGACTTTGATATAAGCCAAATGAATTGTGATATAGTATCACAAATTAATCTCTCTTAACACGCATTATGGGATAATGTATGATTGGATAAGAATTCAAACGCTATTTGATAAGGTTTGGACTTCGATCAAGTTACTTTGAGTTACTTGATCCTTTTGGGGATTTTATCATTTTGTCTAGATTATTTTTCCACTAAATCGAATCATATGTGATATGAAAAGGTAAGGGTACCATGTTTGTAAGTTTTCACAAGAAACAAATGCTCAATTTTTCCTCTTAAATAATCACGAGTATGACGGGTTTGCGGCTCGTGAAGCTGTCTTTCTAAAATACAAGTTTATTTTTAGAAGACAGAGTGGGAGAAATTATTCAAGAGCCACAAAGAATGCCACAGAGAATGTTATATCGCAAGAAACTGGTCTTTCTTGGCTACATAAGACGTTTTGTGTAAGACATTGTTTCTTCAAAACCTAGGAGGTTAAATTCGTCACTTGTCAAAAATGATGAATTCATGCTACTTTTAAGAAAGTAAAGAGCTTATAACTTACAAAGAAATTGTTTGATTCAAGTTGATTACTTCTGGAAAGTAATGAACATATGACTTACATAAGAGTGTTTAAGTCACAACTCAATACAAGGCTTAGAGCCATGAAAATCCGAAATAAAAGGGCTTGATTAGTTGCAAAGGGTTTTGCACTAATAAAGAGAGATTTCAAGGTTTGATTGGTTGCAAAGGGTTTTGCACCAATTGAAATGCTTAAGTCTATTTGGATCTTCTTAGGGATTATGTTTCATTATGAGGTCATGAAATACATAGCGAGTGAATCTAAAACCCACTTCTTCAATAGAAGGAATGTATTCAATACATGTCTTGAGTTTAGTAGATTCTTGCAATCCTAAGATAATGTGAAACTTAAGAGAGGGTCTTAAGTAGGACATCAATGAGTTGGAATCAACATTATTGGATCATGTGATAAAACGTTTCTCGATAAGTCAAGAAGTTGTGTTTATACATGGAGTTTAGTGGGAGTTACGGAAATTTTAATTAGTCCGATATGTGGATGACATATTGATCATCAAGAATGATTTAAGACTTTTGGAGTATTATAATACATCTTTAATATCCGGATCTATGAAGATAAATCCACATGATATTAGCGTCAGTAAGAAGTCTTATGTTGATAAGATTCATGACTAGTTCAATTAATTTGAACATATTTGATTGATTTCATTTGCTTCCGCTGCCGGATCAATTAAATGAGTAATGATGTATAACACTTCATATGCTTTGAGTATGATGAATTGTTTTCAAAATCGAATTTAAGTAATCTTTACCAAGTAAGCTATAAAGATTACCCTTAAATGCATGCAGAAGCATTAAGGAAGTAAAGCAAAGTGTTTATGATGCAATCTTGTGTAAGGGTGTTACACAAGTGACAATTGACAATTGAGATTGCGCATGGTTTCCGACAAAACCATAATCAAAACACATTAGGATGGTTAAGATACCATTGTGGTTATGATGGTTAAGATACCATTGTGGTTATGTTAATTAAGAAGTAGATTTTCTAGAATCGTTCTAGGCAATAAAGAACAATGAGAGATTTTTATAACGGAAATTAAGTACACTTGCGATCATGAGATGTGCAAGAAAGATGAGTCCCGCACACTGTGAAAACAGTGGGAGCTATTCTTAGGCTAGAGGGCCTATGTCTTGATTGGATCTCGACACGTACTCAGGAAGTTTTGTAATGCAAATGTATACATTACAAAGGAAAACAAGTATGTAGTGAGGTTGAGTAAGGTACAAGAAATTGATAAAACCTACTAACCAAAACCTTCTCAAAGGCTAAACATGATGAGTCATGCCATTTCAACTGAATTGAAATGAACAACTACATACAAGATCAAATTAGATTATAGATTATGAAATAGTAATCAAGCATTGACTATTCATATGTGATAATCGCATTTGTCGTTCGAGTTTTACTTTAAAACTCTTTTATTATACCTTGTTACATCCAAACGGGTTGTAGAGACAATTGAACCCCGTTAAAGTGAACACGGATTAGCATGGTATTCGCCCATAGTCACTTGTATGAGGTGACGTCTCGAAGTGACTAGAGTGTGATGCGATTGATGGCAAGTTCAAGTGCCATACAGTCATGTGAGATGACTAGTCGATCACATAGGCAGATGTTAGGAACACCTTGTCGGGCCTTATGACCGCTTATAGAGTTCTGGCAAATTTATATAGCCTGGTCGTGGCGAGAGCGACTATAGTATTCTAATGAGTCGATTCTTTTGACTAAAGACTATTCGCCTAAGATGGCACAGATTTAGATTAACTTTGATTTGTGTTACTACGACCTTCGTAAATGGGGTCAAATGGGCATATTTTGGGTTATGATGGTGTGGCTAGTCGAAGGGAATGAGTGCGATAGGAATTGTCCATCCCCTTGTCAGGGTTAAAACAATATCTCAGGGCCACTCGAGGAGTAATGAACTGGAAATGCGTGGCCACGCTCGGAAGGTATCCAGAGTGGATAAATCCGGTCAATCGTTATTCTCCGGATCGAGGAAACCACTCTCGATATGATCACTTGCAAGTACGACCGAAAGACACCTTGCATTGAGTGGGAGATAGTAATAGGACAAGAGAATTGGTGACGCACACTTGTCGAGGACAAGTGGGAGATTGTTGGGAAATGTGTCCTCAACAATAGTGCGATTACATGATTTAAATATCATTATCAAATCTCATTTTAAAGAATACAATTGGGAAGTAATATTGTTATCAATGGTCAACATATATCGGTAATGATTGGTCGACTAGAGTTTGACATTCTTGTCGTGTGACGGTGGTGATCAGTTGACCCCTAGGTCATACCTAAAGGGCAATACACTTAATTGATTATTTAATTAATCGTATAACGTTACGAGTTGATTAAATTACTTGAAAATTGACGGGCGATTTTGGAAGTAAAATTTACGTATCAAATTGAAATGTGATTAAATGAGATACGGTCCAAGTAATTGAATTGTATCATTACTTGGATGAAATAATTGTTTAATGTAACAATTGAATTGAATGAATTATTATAAATACAAACTGTTGTGATTTATAAAGTGGTAAAATATTTTGGTACGAGTAATTGTGAAATTACTAAGTCAATTTTTTGTATGTGACGTATTTTTGATAATACGTTGATTTTTAATATGTTAAAAATTACATAACAATATATGTGACATGTGACATGTAACATATAGACAATTGACAAAAAAAAAAAAAAATAATATGGACACCATGTTATGTAAAGTGCCGAAAATAAGAGGGGAATGGACTTAATATTGTGTTTATATTTTAAATAAGAAAACATAATGATTGTAAAGTTATCTAGCCATGCAAGCCTATGAACATTGTTAAGAACAACAATTTCATGCATTGGCTCTTTCCTTCCTCCACTCCCACCGGTTTTGGGAAGTAAAAACACTTGAGTTTGTTTTCTTATTTTTGCCTAATATTCACTAAGAGGTAGTGGATGCTCATTCATTCTTTTACTCATCAAAATATAAGATGTCTAGAGAGACAAAACTCACTCTTCTTCTTCTCTCCCATATGCCGAAATTATTAAGTGTATATAATAATTTTGGGTCATTTTTTCTACTAGATTAATATTATACTAGTATTCATAATATTAATTAGATTATGTGTTAAGCCTTGGGTATAAAGCTTAGGGAGAGATCTTATACTTAGATCTTGTTCATCCATTTGGAAAGCTCAAGAACAAAAGAGAAGGAGATCTCTTTTGTGCCCATAAAACCGAATCATCCATTGTAAGAATATGATTTCTTCTCTATTTTATTATATTGTTTGCATGCATAAAATCCGTATTTAATTTTATGACAAATTAATTTTAACATATATGAGTATGTTAGTATGTATATAGATCTACATTTCCTTCAGGATCCCCCTAATCAAACCCTAAACCCTTTCCCTTGCTTCTCATTCGAAGGCGACAAGACAAAAAGACACCCTAGAGGGGCCTAGTGAACCCTTTTTGGGGGGACCGGGTATCCTAAAACGGGGCGGGAAAGGGTTTATGGTTTGATTAGGCGGACTGCTACCGAAGATCCCCCTAATCAAACCCTAAACCCTTTCCCTTACTTCTCAATTGAAGGCTGCAAGACAAAAAGACACACTAGAGGGGCCGAGTGAACCCTTTTTTGGGGGGCCAGGAATCCTAAAACGGGACGGGAAAGGGTTTGATTAGGCGGACCGCTACCGCGGATCCCCCTAATCAAACCCTAAACCCTTTCCCTTTCTTCTCATTTGAAGGCGGCAAGACAAAAAGACACCCTAGAGGGGCCGAGTGAACCATTTTTTGGGGGGCCGGGTATCCTAAAACGGGACGGGAAAGGGTTTAGGGTTTGATTAGGCAGACCGCTACCGCGAATCCTGTAACACCCCCATACTCCAAGTGCCTTACCAGGACCACTCAGGTACGAAGATATTACCATCTCGGTTACCCGAGGCATGATATTCATAAGACAATAACGAAACAACTTAAATAATATAACTTTAGTGAAAAGTACAACTGAAACCAAATCCCAAAATGCGGGTACAAGTTCTTAAAACCAACTGTCTACTGAAATACTGAAATGTCATAAAACTAAAAGACTACAGCGGAAGACTTCTATCGTCAGACGGTGGCACCTCCCAGCTATCATAGTACTCAACTCAAACCTGCTCAATTACTGCTCACCATCCCCGAATGGATCACCGCAGGTTTACAAAACAACAACCGGGGTCAGTACTAATCACACAACTCAATATATATATATCAACAATAAGATAAATAGACAGCTTAACTGTCACACACACAACCACACCAATTCCAACATTCTCATTCACCGACTGTCCACTAGACCAGCCCTGCCAGTGGGGGACCGCAGCCGTACCCACCAAATCCCCGCTCCTCATAATGAGCGACAACCTTGTCCATTAATGTGCACATCCCCTTCCGTGGCGGGTTCCACGAAGGGCGAAACTAGGGCGTGAGGCCACTCCCGCATGTGACCCCACTCAGCCGAGGACACGCCTCGAGAACCAGAGACAAACAATCACAATCAACAACCGTCACAATACAATTACTATATTATTCAATCAACCACAACACATCAACAATCATCCCATTATGGGACTAATACTGAGTAGGAAATCCTACCTGGAAAGCACAACTATCAGACGGTCTCTACAGCTGAATCAAAAAGCTTCTTCTACGAACCCTCCTCCTATCATACAACATACAAATGCTACCAAATCACAAACTACTCAAAAACCCCCAAATCCCTAGATTAGGGTTTAACCAACTTAAAGGAAAGACAACAAAAAGGGATTTGCTAATTATACAACATACAAATGCAAGGATCTCAACGGTATAACAAACGATGAAAACCCACCTTCCAAAGTCCGGGATTTGCTAACAATGCGATTAATATGATGAACGTACTTGCTTTCTCTCTTTGACAGTAAATTAGGTTTTGCAAAAGTGTTTAGTATAATGACAAAGAAGGTTATATATCTTAATCGCATAATTAACAAAACGCGAGAAAAACTCCCCGTAAACCGGCTACTCGATCGACTACCCAAGGTACTCGATCGAGTACCCCCTTACTCGATCGAGTATCCTAGTTACTCGATCGAGTACCCAACAGGTCAGAAACTATTTTAAAACGCAAGTTACCCTTACTCGACAGAGTAAGGCCTACTCGATAGAGTACCCAAAGACTCATAAATACGGAGTATTACAGTCTTCCCTCCTTAAAAAGAACTTCGTCCCCGAAGTTCAAACCACTACTAAACAAAGGTACTCCCTCAACACTTCCGACTCAACAACCAAAACAAAACTCAACATAAAACGTGTTACTAACCCAACTCATCCCGACACACATACCGACACATCATACAAAAAGGGTATGAAACTCTTAAAAACTCGTCGCGATCATCTCCTACCCCCCTAAAAGAAACAAGGTTACGTCCCCGTAACCATACATACCTGATCAAAAAGAAAATGGTAACGCTCTTTCATAGCTTCCTCTGGCTCCCATGTAGCTTCCTCAGTCTCGTGGTTAGACCAAAGGATCTTAAGCAAAAGTGTCTCACCACTCCTAGTCTTCCTCACCTTCCGGTCAAGAATATGCTTAAGCACCTCAAGATATGATAAGGACTCATCTAGCTCTAAGTTCTCTGCCTCTAACACATGTGACGGGTCACTCACATACTTCCGCAGCTGCGATACATGAAACACATTATGCACTCTCTCTAGCGCAGCTGGTAAAGCCAGACGATAAGCAACTTCCCCAACTCGCTCTAAGATCTCATAGGGCCCGATAAACTTCTGAATTAGCTTGCCTTTCTTCCCAAATCTCATAACTCCACGCATAGGAGACACTTTCAAAAGAACCTTGTCCCCCACTTGAAACTCTATGTCCCGGCGATGTAGATCCGCATAACTCTTTTGCCTATCCTGAGCTGCCCTCATCCGTTCCCTGATCATCTTAATCTGTTCCACCATCTCATGCACCATCTCTGGTCCTAAAACCACTGCCTCAGCACTATCGTCCCAACAAATCGGACTCCTACATCTCCTACCATACAAAGCCTCAAACGGTGTCATACCAATACTAGTGTGATAGCTGTTATTGTAAGAGAATTCTATCAAGTCCAACCTCTGTTCCCAGCTACCACCAAAATCCATTACACAAGCTCGCAACATATCCTCAAGAGTCTTGATTGTTCTCTCAGTCTGTCCGTCTGTCGCAGGATAAAATGCTGTACTCATCTTCAAAGTTGTTCCCAACGATTCCTGCAACTCTTTCCAAAACCTTGATATAAATCTAGCATCTCTGTCAGACACTATGTCCTTAGGGACTCCATGTAACTTAAGCACGTTCTTTCGATAGTCCATAGCCAATTGTGCTTTAGTCCATGTATCTTTCATTGGAACAAAGTGAGCTGACTTGGTCAGTCGATCCTCTATTACCCAAATTATGTTATTACCTTGTTGACTCTTTGGCAAACCCACGATAAAATCCATGGAAATGGATTCCCACTTCCACTCAGGTGCCGTTAAAGACTGAATCTTACCTTGTGGTCGTCGCTGTTCCCCCTTAACTCTCTGGCATGTCAAACAACGGGCCACAAACTCAGCTGTCTCTTTCTTCATTCCACGCCACCAAAACGTGTTCTTCAAATCCTTATATAGCTTGTCACCACCTGGATGTACTGAATACGGTGTGCAATGTGCCTCTGTCATGATAGTCTTTTTCAACTCCTCATCATTAGGAACACACCACCTACCGTCAAACCTCAAACTACCATCTGTGTGAATGGAGAATCGAGACATTGTCCCTTTCTCTACTCCAGCTCTCCACTCCACTATCTTAGGATCCAACGCCTGCTTACCTCGAATGTCATCATAAAACTCAAGCCGCACTGTCATATCACTCATGGCATCTCCTTTCTGCATCATATGTATCCCAAATCTCGCTACCTCATCTCTCAACCTCATCAAAGATAGAGCTGTACACAGAGAATGTACACTCTTCCTACTCAAAGTATCAGCAACTACATTGGCCTTCCCTTCATGGTAGATAATTTCCATGTCAGAATCGCCAATCAGCTCCATCCACCTCCTCTGTCTCATGTTCAACTCCTTTTGAGTGAAAATATACTTGAGACTCTTGTGATCAGAAAATACCTTAAAGATTGCTCCATAAAGGTAATGTCTCTATATCTTGAGAGCAAACACCACTGCACCCAACTCCAGATCATGAGTAGGGTAGTTCTCCTCATAAGGCTTCAATTGCCTAGAAGCATAGGCAATCACTTTACCGTTCTGCATCAACACACATCCCAACCCGTTCTTTGAGGCATCTGTATAAACCTCAAAGTTCTTGATCCCTTCAGGCAATGCTAAGACAGGAGCTGTGGTCAAACGCTCCTTTAATGTTTGGAATGCCGTCTCACAACTTTCATCCCAATGAAACCTGTTCTCTTTCCTCATCAACGCTGTCATAGGTCTAGCTATCTTGGAGAAATCTTTCACGAACCGTCTGTAGTACCCAGGCTAAACCCATAAAACTCCTGATCTCAGCAACATCCTTTGGTGCTTCCCACTTTGTCACTGCCTCAATCTTTGCCGGATCCACAGCTACTCCCTCCTTAGAGATCACATGCCCCAGAAAAGCAACTTTCTCTAACCAGAACTCACATTTGGATAGCTTAGCATATAGCTCAATCTCCCTCAAAGTCTGCAACACAACCCTCAGATGCTCCTTATGCTCCTCCTTAGTCTTGGAGTCGACTAAGATATCATCGATAAACACCACTACAAACTTGTCCAAAAACTGTCTAAAAATCCAATTCATCAAATCCATAAACACTGTCGGTGCATTAGACAACCCAAACGGCATCACCACATACTCATAATGGCCATACCTCAACGTGAAAGCTGTCTTTGGTATGTCCACCTCTCTAATCTTCACCTGATGGTACCCCGACCTCAGATCGATCTTGGAAAAGACCGATGCACCACTCAACTGATCAAACAGGTCATCTATCCTTGGCAAAGGATACTTGTTCTTCACCGTCACTCGGTTCAGCTCCCTGTAATCTATGCACAACCTCAAACTCCCATCTTTCTTCTTCACGAAAAGAACTGGCGCTCCCCACGGCGATACACTAGGTCTAATGTATCCTTTCTCTATCAGATCATCCAACTGTTTCCTAAGCTCCTCCATCTCCTTAGGACCCATACGGTACAGTGCCTTAGAGATTGGCCCCGTCCCTGGTATCAACTCTACTGTGAAATCTATCTCTCTTCTCGGCGGCAACCCCGGAATCTCCTCTGGAAACACATCCTCAAACTCTCCCACCACTGGTATTTGATCAACTGTCGGACCCTCTATCCGGTCATCTCTCACATGGCACAAGATCAAAGGACATCCCTTCCTCAGGTAAGACTTCAAAGTGACAGCTGCAATCAACGTAACTTTGGGTTTGACTAGAAACCCACGATAAGACACTCTAACACCCTTAGGACCTCTTAAAGACACTTTCTTTTGAAGACAGTCTATCTTAGCTTTATACTTTCCCAGCCAATCCATCCCAACTATCATCTCAAAACCCTCAAAAGGAAACTCTAGCAAGTCTACAGAGAAATCAACTTGCCCAACTATCATAGGTACATCCCTATATAACCTCCCACAAGATACAGACTCACCCGAAGGTATAAAAACTTGCTCACTTACAGACTCATATACCCTCAAACCCAACCGTTTAACATGACTCGAAGATACAAACGACTGAGAAACCCCCGAATCAAACAAAACAAAGGTATGAATACCATTAACAAGAAAAGTACCGGTGATAACGTGTGCATCCTCCTCAGCTGCTTTCTTCTCCATCATGAACAACTTTCCATTGGTCTTCGTCCACCTCCCTGGACAAGATCTTGGTGTTGATGTGGTCGGCTTAGCACCCGACCCTTGATTGTTGTTGTTGTTCGTTGGTGGTTTCTGATAAGAATTACCACCGTTGCGGTTGCCTCCACTCTGGTAACTCTGACTTCCCCGGTTTGGCCATAACCCAGCCGGTCTATTGCTCGCATAGCCCTGCGCAGGTCTCTGGAAAGTTCCCGATGCACTTGTGCACTCATGTCTCTTGTGGCCTACACCACCACAACTATAGCAGGTCACTCCCCAACTACCACTAACACTTCCACGGCCACGCCCAAAGGAAGCCCCAAAGATCGAACCCACGACCCTTAAGAAAACCCTTTAGACTGATTGTTGTTGCCTTTCTTGTGATTAGATTGGCCACCACCCTCGCTCTCAGACTTCCTTTTCTCACCACCTGGTCTCTCCTGAGCCATCTCCATCAACCTCTCAGCTCTCCCAGCCCTCTCATAAGCTTCCTTAACATCAGTAAGGACTCCCACGGGTAACTTATCCATAATCTTAGGGGTCAACCCCCTCTCAAACCTCAGCGCCAAATTCTCCTCACTCAAACCCATATCTTCAGCATACCTAGACTTGTCATTGAACTGCCTGTAGTACTCGGCCACAGACATCTCAGCAGTCATCTTAAAACTGTCAAACTCTTCCCTCAACTTACTCCTCACATGCTCCGATACAAACTCTTTTCTCATAGCCCTACGAAACTCTTCCCAAGGTATAGCAGGTAAACCTTGGTTCACATACAACTCCTTAGCACTCACTTTCACCGTATCCCACCACTTACCAGCTGCCTCCCTCGGATAGAATGCACTGTTCCACTCTCATCTCATCGGGACAAGTGAACCAAATCTAATATGTTCTCCATCTCTCTAAGCCAGCTATCAAGAAGGTTCGGCTCCCCAACTCCCTTGTACTCTTTCGGGTTAAACCTCGCTATATAGAGGCTGATTTTAGAGTGATCAACCTCTTTCTCCTTATCCTTATCATTATCTTTCCCCACAATCTTTAAAGCCTCAGTAAGAGCATCGTGATGCTCCAACATCTTAACGATGTCATCTATGTTCATAAGCTCAGCTCTCGCATACAACGCATTCTTCTTGGACGGCATCTTGAGACTATAACAGCAAAAGGGATGGATATAAACATACGTGCCAAAACCTCAAAACACGAAAACAAGCTGCCCAGGCCCTACTCGATCGAGTTCCCAAACATACTCGATCGAGTACCAGGCAACTCGATCGAGTGCCCACTATACTCGATCGAGTGCCCGAGGTACTCGATCGAGTGCCCAAAAACACGATTCTGGACTCAAAATCGTCAAAAACCCACCCGATCAAGTCAATCCCACTCGATCGAGTCATGCTAACTCAGAAACGCTACCCGCATGCTATATCATATGTTAACATGCTAAAAACTTTATAAAACCAACATTATATCATAACTAAGCATATAATGCTACGCATCTTTTCATACGATCTACGAAATCATTATATCATGTTATTAAACGCCACATTGTAAACATCCAACATGTTTTCATTCCAACAACAATTCTACATATATCATCAACCTTTCTTTCACATTCTCAACTTCCTACCGCAAACACCCAACAGTTACACATACTTCACCACATTCACACACAAGCTAACCAAACAACGCATTCGACCTTGACATACACCCCCCATGTGACCGGTTCAAAATTGTAGGGCGAGTTCGCGACTTCAGGACGTCTCCCAAGCCTTTGCATTAGCTCCTACAACCTTTACCCCGGGTTCATTTTAATTGACTCCCTATGTTCATTAGGTTCATTGGTTACAGGTTTCAGGAACCTGGCTCTTGATACCATTTGTAACACCCCCATACTCCAAGTGCCTTACCAGGACCACTCAGGTACGAAGATATTACCATATCGGTTACCCGAGGCATGATATTCATAAGACAATAATGAAACAACTTAAATAATATAACTTTAGTGAAAAGTACAACTGAAACCAAAACCCAAAATACGGGTACAAGTTCTTAAAACCAACTGTCTACTGAAATACTGAAATGTCATAAAACTAAAACACTACAGCGGAAGACTTCTATCGTCAGACGGTGGCACCTCCTAGCTATCCCAGTACTCAACTCAAACCTGCTCAATTACTGCTCACCATCCCCGAATGGATCACCGCAGGTTTACAAAACAACAACCGGGGTCAGTACTAATCAAACCCTAAACCCTTTCCCTTTCTTCTCATTTGAAGGAGGCAAGCCAAAAAGACACCCTAGAGGGGCCGAGTGAACCCTTTTTTTGGGGGCCGGGTATCCTAAAATGGGACGGGAAAAGGAATAGGGTTTGATTAGGTGGACCGCTACCACGGATCCCCCTAATCAAACCCTAAACCCTTTCCCTTGCTTCTCATTCGAAGGCGACAAGACAAAACGACACCCTAGAGGGGCCTAGTGAACCCTTTTTGAGGGGACCGGGTATCCTAAAACGGGACGGGAAAGGGTTTATGGTTTGATTAGGCGGACTGCTACCGGAGATCCCCCTAATCAAACCCTAAACCCTTTCCCTTACTTCTCAATTGAAGGCGGCAAGACAAAAAGACACCCTAGAGGGGCCGAGTGAACCCTTTTTTGGGGGGCCAGGAATCCTAAAACGGGAGGGAAAGAGTTTAGGGTTTGATTAGGCGGACCGCTACCGCGGATCCCCCTAATCAAACCCTAAACCCTTTCCCTTTCTTCTCATTTAAAAGCGGCAAGACAGAAAGACACCCTAGAGGGGCCGAGTGAACCATTTTTTGAGGGGCTGGGTATCCTAAACGGGAGAGGAAAGGGTTTAGGGATTGATTAGGGAGACCGCTACCGCGGGTCCCTCTAATCAAACCCTAAACTTTTTCCCTTGCTTCTCATTCGAAGGCGGCAAGACAAAAAGACACCCTAGAAGGGCCGAGTGAACCTATTTTGGGGGGGACCGGGTATCCTAAAACGGGACGGGAAAGGGTTTAGGTTTTGATTAGGATCCCCCTAATCAAACCCTAAACCGTTTCCCTTGCTTCTCATTTGAAGGCGGCAAGACAAAAAGACACCCTAAAGGGGCCGAGTGAACCCTTTTTTGGGGGGCCGGGTTTCCTATAACGAGACGGGAAAGGGTTTAGGGTTTGATTAGGCGGACCGCTACCACGGATCCCCCTATTCAAACCCTAAACCCTTTCCCTTGCTTCACATTTGAAGGTGACAAGACAAAAAAGACATCCTAGAGCGGCCGAGTGAACCCTTTTTTGGAGGGGTCGGGTATCCTAAAACGGGACTGGAAAGGGTTTAGGGTTTGGTTAGGCAGACCGCTACCGCGGATCCCCCTAATCAAACCCTAAACCCTTTCACTTGCTTCTCATTTGAAGGCGGCAAGACAAAAAGACACCCTAGAGGGGCCGAGTGAACCCTTTTTTGGGGGGCCGGGTATCCTAAACCGGGACGGGAAAGGGTTTAGGATTTGATTTTTCGGACCGCTGCCATGGATCCCCTAATCAAACCATAAACCCTTTCCCTTGCTTCTCCTTCGAAGGCGGCAAGACAAAAAGACACCCTAGAGCGGCCGAGTGAACCCTTTTTGGGGGACAAGGTATCCTAAAACGGGACGGGAAAGGGTTTAGGGTTTGATTAGGATCCCCCTAATCAAACCCTAAACCCTATTCCTTGCTTCTCATTTGAAGGCGGCAAGACAAAAAGACACCCTAGAGGGGCCGAGTGAACCCTTTTTGGGGGGCCGGGTATCCTAAAATGGTACGGGAAAGGGGATAGGGTTTGATTAGGTGGACTGCTACCGCGGATCCCCCTAATCAAACCCTAAACCCTTTCCCTTGCTTCTCATTCGAAGGCGACAAGACAAAAAGACACCCTAGAGGGGCCTAGTGAACCCTTTTTGGGGGGACCGGGTATCCTAAGACGGGACGGGAAAGGGTTTATGGTTTGATTAGGCGGACTGCTACCGCAGATCGCCCTAATCAAACTCTAAACCCTTTCCCTTACTTCTCAATTGAAGGAGGCAAGACAAAAAGACACCCTAGAGGGGCCGAGTGAACCCTTTTTGGGGGAGCCAGGAATCCTAAAACGGGACGGGAAAGGGTATAGGGTTTGATTAGGCGGACCGCTACCGCGGATCCCCTTAATCAAATCCTAAACCCTTTCTCTTTCTTCTCATTTGAAGGCGGTAAGACAAAAAGACACCCTAGAGGGGCAGAGAGAACCATTTTTTGGGGGCCGAGTATCCTAAAACGGGACGGGAAAGGGTTTAGGGTTTGATTAGGCGGACCGCTACCGTGGATCCCCCTAATCAAACCCTAAACCCTTTCCCTTGCTTCTCATTTGAAGGCGGCAAGACAAAAAGACACCCTAGAGGGGCCGAGTGAACCCTTTTTGGGGGGACCGGATATCCTAAAATGGGACGGGAAAGGGTTTAGGGTTTGATTAGGATCCCCCTAATCAAACCCTAAACCCTTTCCCTTGCTTCTCATTCGAAGGCGGCAAGACAAAAAGACACCCTAGAGGGGCCGAGTGAACCCTTTTTAATCAAACCCTAAACCCTTTCCCTTGCTTCTCATTTGAAGGCGGCAAGACAAAACACACCCTAGAGGGGCCGAGTGAACCATTTTTTGGTGGGCCGGGTATCCTAAAACGGGACGGGAAAGGGTTTAGGGTTTGATTAGGCGGACCGCTACCGCAAATCCCCATCAAACCCTAAACCCTTTCCCTTGCTTCTCATTCGAAGGCGGCAAGACAAAAAGATTCCCTAGAGGGGCCGAGTGAACCCTTTTTTGGGGGACCGGGTATCCTAAAACGGGACGGGAAAGGGTTTAGGGTTTGATTAGGCGGACCGCTACCACGGATCCAGCTAATCCAACCCTAAACCCTTTCCCTTGCTTCTCATTCGAAGACGGCAAGACAAAAAGACACCCTAGAGGGGCCGAGTGAACCCTTTTGGGGGACGAGATTAAAACTAGGAGGCTGAGTATTCTAAAACGGGACGGAGAAGGATTTATGGTTGGATTAGGCAGACCGCGGTCTGCCTAATCCAACCTTAAACCCATTCCCTTATTTTAAGAGGATAATCTTTGAAAGAAATGCGGGTTTAAAGCTTTGGTACATCAGTACATAGTAATATGGACATTTGTAAAATGTTGAAGGTACATTATAGTTGATTACTCTTGTAACTGGCTTTAAATTAGAAAGGGTCAATTCTAAACAGTTAAAGCTTAGGTAGATGATAATAATTTAGATTTAAATAAACATTCATAATAAACTGCAAATATGTTCTCACAATAATACTTATGAAAACGCATATGTTTCTAAACTTAACCGCATATCATAATTATACATAAATTAACATCAAAGTTCTTAACCCTTTCTGGGTTTACTGCAAACAGAAGGATGAACACTGCTCTCACCCCCCAGCAAGTCCTCCTTTAGATGTTTCTTATAACTTTCTATTAATTCCATAGCCTTCCCGAGTGCTGGCCAAGGTATAGTATTTTCACCATCAAGAAGAGCATATGATTCTCGTACAGCTGTGACACCGGTGAGAAACTGACGGTCCATGTCAGCCTCTGTGTACTGTTTTTGTCTATTAGCTTCAAGTTGTCGGCTATGCTGTCTCTTTCAGCCGTGATAAACTTCATCTGCGCTTCAACAATGTCCAGCCTCTGTTGTAGTGACTTTGCATTCACTTCAGCTATGTCCAGTTTCTCGTACAGCCCTTCCTGATGTTCTTCTAATACTTCGTTTTTACCAAGCACCTCAATAAGATATTGATCCAGTGAATGTCTTTCGCGTTTCATTTCAGCGAGATCATACTCAACTTCAGCAAGTTTTTGCTCGATATCCGACATTATTTCGACATTGGTAACGGAACTCATATTCTGGATCAGACAAAAAATAAACGTATTTTAAAAAGAGTGACAATAAACTTAAGGCATTATGGGAAGTACCAACTTCAACCATATTTAAGGCCATACTATAGGGTAAAACAAATTAACGTGGGCTTTCACATTGTATAATCATGCAAAGAGCAAACAATGTTATTGTGAAAACAGATTACAGCAAAAGGTAAAATAATCTTCTCCTGCAAATATTAAGCACATTGCCAGATTGAAATATCTACTATACTTAATTTTGACAAAACGTTCGAGCCACAAATGCAGTTTGATTTTCAGACCTGAAACAACTTTTAATTCGTCTGGGGACTATAGTATATATTTCTTTTCACACGATAAAAAAACATACTGATTAATCAAATAATACTTATAAATGAAATAATCTGAATGTTATATAGGCTACTATTTACATAAAGATATGCATTTCTTTTGCAGGGATAAAATAATAAGAACAAAAAAAAACCAGAAACCAGAGCACCTTTTCAAGGGAGTGAAGACGTTTTCTATATGATTATTCCATAGATTTTGTAATTAGCACACTAGTTTAGACAAGTATTTATAGTGAGTTTTATATTTAAACTGATTTTGAAATAGTCTGGAATGGCATTTGTAAGTGTTTCTAATATTAATTAAATAGTATTGTGTCGTTTACTGTCATTAACATTCAATACATTTTTTATATATGCTATATCAAAGTGCACAACAATATTTCCTATGAACATTATCAATAAAATAAATGTTCCTTTAAAGGCATGACAATGGACATTGGCAGGAATACATTATATACAAACCTTTATTTGTATGAAATAAATTACCAGAGCATATTAGAATTCCATTATTGCATTATTCTTGCAATAATATTCAATATACTTATTTACATGAAGATATGCATTTCTTTTGCAGGGAAAAAATAATAAGAACAAATAAAAAACAGAAATTAGAGTACCTTTTTAATGGAGTGAAGATGGTTTGTATGATTATTCCTTAGATTTTGTAATTAGCACACTAGTTTAGATAAGTATTTATAGTGAGTTTTATATATAAACTACTTTGGATAAGAATATGGGAAGTTACAATTTATGAGTGTAATATTATTTGTCTTTTCACATGCATTAGTTTACAACTGCCATTTGACACATGTCTCATTTAATCAAATAATCATGAATAGTGGTGTCTTTTCACGTGAATTATTTTACAACTTGCATCTGAGAGTGTAATTATTAGATGCATTAATTTATATTATTTAATTTAAATGGTACATTGTTAATGCACGTAATGGACATTGTAAATACAGTGATGGGACAATTCTTTTCATGATGTATCGAAAATCCAAAAATTACAAAAGGTACTATGTCAATATAATGAAATATCATTAACAAATAAGAGAATGTACTTATATTCTTATATTTTGAATGGACATTGAAAATCAACAGTAGGTACAAGGGGTATGAGGTAAATATAAAACTTATACTCAAATGTACCTCAGCTGTTTATATATAGTATTACTCGGTTTGATTTAATAGAATAAAAGCAAGTTCGACCGCTGGTCGGGAAATTGATGTTGGGATAGAGTCAAAATCTTCTTCTTCACTGTCTACAACAACAAGATTTCCTAACTCGGGTGCCAAATGATATTGAAATAGGTGCAATGTCCTCCTTGTTAAGAGATTGTCTGTCAAGTAACAAAGACACCTTCGGAAAACCACTACATTATCCCTGGTAGTCGTTCTAACCCCAAATGAAATGCTTGTTTGTAATCTGCTTTCATATTCCTCTCTTAAACGGGCTTCCTCATTGTGTAAGATAAACATCTTAGCCCAACACTTGCATACTGCTTCCATGTTATGTTTGTCAGCTTATTAACTTTTTGAAAGATTTGTAGCATGTAAGTTTCATCTTGTAGTACTGTGTTTTTTCCATAGTTGTCCTCCACCCCTGCAATTATGGCATCCTTCCCATTGAATAACCATCCTAGCATTGTCTTCTTTGCGTCAAGATGATGTTCAATGAATTGTTTTCTGTCTTCCTCTTCAGAATTTGTTACCAATCCGAAGCAAAATAATGACATGATTTCCTCTGTAGACAGATTAAGAATGGTTATTCCAAAATGTTCATTGAACGATAGCATTTAGAACATCATACTATAAACTTTAAAAACACTATTAATTGAACGATGAACACTGTGAGCAATATTCGAAATTGAGTAAATTGTACAATTAGTATTTTTATTTACCTATTACTCCTATTTCATATGTTGTACACAATTTTCCTACTTGCCCCAATTACCCCAACACACGTAAAATCTCACACAATTGTAATCAATAAATAACATCCCATTAAACTTGACATGAACATCCAATTAAACTGAAAACGACGAAAATGTAAACAACAAAAGAGGCATGATTTTCAGGTGATTTTGTCAATGATTTAAATCAACCAAGTATAATAACCTAAGACATACACCAAAAGAATGGACGAAATTCAGGACAAGTTAGTAAATGAATGTGATTACCTGGCAAAGAAGAAGTATTGAAAACGAAGGTGGAGTATAACCAAAATTTATGGAGAAGTTACCTGATACTCCGTAGTTGAAAGAAGTATTTTCTTTGGAAAGATTATTTGAAAGAAGTATTCCTTTTATCTATTTTAGATTTACACCTAATTGTGTGTTTTATAATTGAACATAAATTGGTTATACTTCCATAATAGGTATTATTAGGTCGACCCTAGATTTACGTGTGTTGGAGTTATTTGGGCAAGTAGGAAAATTGTGTGCAACATATGATATAGAAGTAATAGTTAAATTAAAATACTAATTGTATATATTTACTCAATTTCGAATATTGCTATTTCTCTTTTCTTTTCTGCCCTCTTCTCATATGATTTGTTTAAATATTAGTGTATACGGAGTATATTTTTTTGTTTTCCTTAAAATAAACATTCTCGTATTAAAATGACCACGCACGATATAAATTAATTGTATCAATTGTGAGATCATAAAGCAAGAAAGTTACACAGGATGTAAATTTGTTTTCCTTAAAATGAACATTATCGTATTAAAGCAAGAACATCATTGATTTTGGTGAACATTTGTTTTCCTTAAAATGGACAATTGATCATTATAGAATGTACATTATAACAAGTAGCTTGGGATGAATGCACATCCAATACAACTTTGGTGTACATACGCCAAAGATCAAAAGTACATTATCAATACAACAAACCCAATAGACATCAACTAACACCAGATATGTCGACAACACAAAAGAAAACTAATAAATCCTATTCAGGAACTATTTGTGAATGTCGTGACACGCTAATGCATGTCTAATAATGCTGTTACGATGTTTGTTGTGCTCAAATGTTAGTAGCCTTCATAGGTACTTGAATCTCAGCATTGTTAACGATCTCATCTGCAAAAAAAAACAAAAAAAAAAAAAAAATTATGAAATTAGAATTTAATAACCAACAAGATAACATTGATTTGTTCTAAATAAGTTACAATTAAAATGTAAAACGCACATCAATTTTGGACAGTCCACAGTCCCAAGTGGCTATTCCCATAAATGTTTCCATGTGCCTCATGGTGTAAATACCACAGTCAAAAATATTTCTGTTATTTCTCCATGGAAGCATTTCTATTGTAGGATCCATGCCCATTACTATATTACTTTTCTCCATAGTTGATTGATTTTCACCCAAAAACCATGCAAAAGCATCAGCCTGTAACACAATAATAAAAATTAGACGAGATGAACCATAATGTACATGAATTTACCAATGCAAGTGAACGATAATAATTCATAGTTGAGGAGAATGTAAATTTACCAGTTCAAGTACACTATCACCATACTCTTCTAAGAAACTCCCCCTTCTAATGCGATTGTCAAGAATCATGAGACATTTCCTTGGCAGGTCGAAAACGTACAACACAAAATGATTCTCAAGTGCAATAGGGAAGAAGAACTAGCATCAGGGAAAGAAACAATTGTAAGGTCACTGACAAGTAAAGGTTAATTTCATGTTAAGTAATAGCACATTTTGAAAACTTTGACAGTACATTCACTGACTTCTATTGAAATAGACTACTACAGTAATACTGAATTTAATTTCAATTACTAAATGAAGTGAGGGACTAACTAGTTCAATGGATGGAAGATCATCCACTCAAACTCATTTAATTCTACTACGATGCGACGCTTGAAAGGTTTGTAACGATGATCATCAATAGAAGCACTTGTGTTCTTCATTAATAACAACTGCACAATGAAGATTAAATTTTAGTAATGTGAAAATGTTGGAAATAGTAAATTGAAATACATGAAAACAATGACCAAACTTACATATGTAAGTGTACTAAAAAAGAATCGTGAGGGATTGGTTGGATTCCTATCCTTTTCTTTGTAGTTTAGATATGCCGACCAAGAATCTATGACAAAGCTTGAGGTATAGTGATACGGTTTTAATGACAACAGTTGATCTCAACCAAGGACATTATTTTTGAATTCAAATAACGTAATACTGCACAAAAAACAGTAATAGCATTATGATTAGCAGCAGATATGTAAAGATGAACTATGTAAATGAATATAAAATATTAAATCTTCTGTATGTAATTACCAACTGTTATCCACAGAGCCCTGGCCAGTGAACACATAATTTGAAATCTGATATTGCATTGATGTCAAAGGTATGAAGGGATTCGTGTCGTCAATAACATCAAGGAGAGGTTCACAGGAAGGACTCTTACTAAAATGATATTGATTCCCTATTTTCGAATATAAAGGTGGACGATCAGCAGACAGTTTCTTTCCTTTTTTTACCCCGCTCTGGTGCTGCATAAACAGAAGAGTCCTCATCTTCTGGGAACACACCTAAACTGAATGACACAGCAACGTTTGTAGTCGCATCCTTTTACCTCTCAGCAATTAATTTTCTCACTTTACGAAGAGTCGCTATGTGTTTGCTAGCAGAAGTGGGTTGTTTGTTGAAAACCTGGTCTATTTGATATGACGTTTGAATAGGTGTTTCAGTTAAATGAGCAAGAATTTCTATCGGTGGCACTTCTGCATAGCTTGTTCCTAAGGTGGCCCTAACAATGTCATGTTTGTCCCTCACAATCTTGTTTAATGCGTGGCTAGTTACAAGATGGATCAACAATCCCATCTTCAATGGGGCTGTCAGGAACATCAATCAACAAAGGATAAGAGGTGTTTTTTAAGATGCTACACGAAGTGCGGCGAACTCTAGGACGATTAACAATCTCTTCTATTGTAGGGCTGTCGGGAACATCAATTATCGCAACAGAAGAAGAGTTTTTGTCAACTGTTTGTAAAGTATGACAAATGCTAGAATGGTGTACTACTCCTATTGTAGGACTGTCAGAAACTTCAATTATCTCAGCAGAAGAAGAGTCTGTGGTGAATCTTGATGTAGGTTGACAAACAGTAGGTGAATCAGGACTGATTTGCACAACCATAGTGACATCTGTGTTCTTAAGTTTTAAATGTTGTTTTTTTTTTAAAAAAAAAAACATATAAGACAGAAACATAAAGCCATTAAAAATACAGATATCTAGAAAGGACATGCTAAACATTAAGAAAGTACATGAAGAAAATACATCCTAAATATTAAGCCATAGCAAAGAACATCAAAATTATTAGGAAATAATGCGTACAAATTCCGACATATGGATATGAAGCACAGGTATCCAGAAATTAAATGCTAAACATTAACAAACTACATCAAAATCATTAACAAACAATTCGTATAAATTCCGACATATTGATATGAAGGACACGTATCCAGAAAGTAAATGCTAAACATTAAAAAAGTACATGAAGAAAATACATCCTAAACATTTAAAATATTAAGCCATAGCAAAGTACATCAAAATCATTAGGAAACAATGCGTATAAATTCCGACAATTGATGCACCTGAGAAATAATATTAGGACTGATTTATAATGAACATCTTCGAACATTAATAGCTAAGGAAACTATGTAAAATTCGAAGCAGATGAAAAGTAAACACAGTTGTTTTTAGCAAATAATTAAAGGCAAAGAGTATAACCTTCATTCTGATAGAGAGCGATAAGAGTAAGTGAACGATCTGAGAATGAGAAAACGTGCAGGTGCAATTTTATTGACAGGTTTATCAAAAAGTAGTAAGATATTAAAGAGAAGAAGTTTAAAGTGGCGGTATTTTTTTAAAAAATTGGGACATACTATAATGCCATAAGTCCATTCTTTTTTTTTTCTTTTTTTGTTTATTCCAACTGCTAGAACCATTTCAACCTCTACTTTTATATATCCATTTTATACTTAAAAACTTCAGATTAGGTCAAATTAGGATATATGGCCATTTAACACAATGGTAATGTTATAATTTGTCAATGTATTTTCTAAAAGTTCTAAATGTACTTTTTCGACATTCATAATGTACAAATTAGCTCAAGTTGTTGGATTACGAACAACCACAAGATCGAAAGACACCCTAGAGGGGGCGAGTGAACGCTTTTTGGGGACGGGATTAAAACTAGAGGGCCAAGTATCCTAAAACGGCATGGGAAAGGGTTTAGGGTTTGATTATGAATGGCCGCAAGACCAAAAGATACCCTAGAGGGGTTGACTGAACCCTTTTTGGGGACGGGATTAAAACTAGGGGGTCGTGTATCCTTAAATGGGACGGGAAAGCGTTTAGGGTTGCATTAGGCAGACCGCTACCGCGAATCCACCTAATCCAACTCTAAACCCTTTCCCTTATGTGTGGTTTGTATAGCCGCAAGACCAAAAGACACCCAACAAGGGGCGAGTGAACCCATTTTTTGGGAAGGGATTAAAAATAGATCTTTGACAGTTTATTAAACAGGTTTTCCTGTTTACACTGTATATATTATGTAATTTATGTAAACAGTTTAATTAAAATGTCCATTATCTATATTCATAATGTGCATGTTCTGATAATTAGATGCAACTAAAATATCTTTAAGCACTGTTTGGAAAATGTACATTATATTATATTTAAAGGTACATTAAATTATTTTAAAAAGAACATGAAACATTAATTAAATTGTAATGCATGTGATTGTTTGATAAGATAGAAAACTTCAAAAGTTCATTCATATACTTAGATTATGATGTCGCTATAGATAGATCTTTGACGTGATTTAAGACCTATTTTCCTGTTTTCAATGTATAATAGAAATAAATGTGCTTTCAATTTAATTCAAATGTCCATTATGTATGTTCATAATGTGCATGTACTGTTTTACAAAAGAGATTTAAAAGCAGACCTGAAATGTACATTATATTATTTTGCTAATTCGGTACATCATAAGTCGCTATTCAAGGAGATAATAACGTTCAAGTAAATAGCACGCCAAAAATAGACAAAGAAGTACTTTAATTAAGTGCAACTAAACATTGGTTCACAAATTCAACATTTTGCTTATGCAATTACAAATCATTACACATACTAACGTACACTAGAATTTAAAACATCATACTACATGAACAGGGATGTCATCAGACAAATTCTAACGTACTGCGAAGATAATATTTGAACATTAAATGTAATCACTAGCTTTTGAGAAATGAACCTTCTTCGCATGATCAGCGACAGTTTCATGGCAATCATTGTGGTCGAGCATAAGTAATGTGCATAGATATTTGTATCGTAACACTTAAAGCACGCTCCGCTCCAAAACAGAAGCCAACAATTAACAAGATAGGCAAAACACAATGAACATGAATTTCTTTAAAATAAGAACCAACACTCACATCATTTTTCATCAGGCCACATTTCCAAGAGATTAATCCCATAAATGTTTCCATGTGTCTCATTGTGTATATACCACAGTCATCAACATTGTAGTTATTTCTCCAACTAAGCTTTGCAACAATGGGATCCATAGCCAACACAACGTTGCTAGAGTCAGAATTTTTTGGGTTCTCACCCAAAAACCTTCCAAGAGCATCAATCTATGACAAAACATTTTAAACCAGTGTTAAGCGCGACTAATAGTCAAAATTCAATAGAACAACAAAAATGTGTCAAATTCAAACATACTGTTAACAGTGGAGATACACCATATTTTTTGATGGCGTCTTCATCTGAGAGTGAGTTGTCAAGAATGACGAAACGTTTCCTCTGTTGGAGCTTGTGTCCTCCACAAATTAGTGTGATAACATTTGTAAATCTCTTATAGGTTCACAAGGGTATACTTCGTATATTTAATCAGTTGATTAACGTTTACCTAATAACGGTTGGCTTGCTAGAAAGTTTGACCTTATTATCATATAGATGGCGGTGATCAACTGGTCCCTAAAGGTCACACCTATAGGATGTGCTTGAGAAATGTGGTTATAGAAATATAATCACATTGATGCCCAAAATGACTAAAAAGCTAGTCAATGTGTTGATGAGATAATTATTTAATAAAATTAAATAATATTAAGTTGAGACGAATTAACTGTCAATTCGTAAATTAAATATAATAAGTTATATTTAGTTAAATATATTTAATGTTAGCTTGGACGAATTAATCTGTTAATTCGTAATTAAATATAATCAGTTGTATTTAATATCAACAAGATGAATGTGTCATAGTGGTAATAGTGAGGGTACACATACCAAGAGCTCATGGGTTCGATCCTCACTAGATGACAATTCAACACATATTATATATTTTTGGAAAACCAAAAATAAGGAGTTGATAGTCCTTATTTCGGTCTGACGGCCGAAAATTAGGAAAGTATTATTCTTTCCTAATTAACTCGATAATTCGGTCAGTATAAAAAGAAAGGGAGAGAATTATTTCTACCCTAATGCTTTTTCTGGACCTTGCCTCCTCTCTCTCATCACAAAACACAAAAACAACTAAATTTTACAGAAAATTTTAGATCGATTTCTAGCATAATCAAAGGGCATATCTCAGATCGTCTTGGGTGCAACTAATAGGCGAATATCAATTTTGATATTGTTCTTAGGCCAATTTTGCTAGGACCGAAGGTTAATTCTAAATCCTTATACTTTGTTTATGTATTTTGTTTATGACCTTTAATCATCATTGTTAAATTCGTTATAATCCTTCTAGTTTAAGGGAAGTATACAGATTATTTCCCACAAGTGGTATCAGAGCACTAGGCCACGTTTTTAATGTTGATGATTTTCATAAATTTGTATGTGAACAATAGGATTTTCGAAAAAAAAAATTTAGGGTTTCGAATTTTTTTTATGGTTCAGAAAAAAAAAAATTGCCGTTTTTCTGCCGTTTTTTTTCTTTTAGTTTGATGATATTTTTCCATTCTATTTTTCATATTATAGTTTATAATCAGTTAAAATTATCATATGAAGAATTAGTAGTTTTTGATTTAATACAGATTAAGTTAAAATTAAATGGGATCGTCATGTTTATGATAAAAAGATTGTTTTTGCTATATAGTTTTTGGCATATAAATAAATCATGTATATTATTTCATATGCTAATCATGTTCTAATAGTAAAGGTAAACAATTTAGTCATCAAATTTTGTTTTAGGGCATATTTCCGCAAAAGAAAAAAAGGAAGGATGGTTCTAGGGTTTGCCGTAGAAAAAAAGAAAAAAAAAATTATTTTTGTTTTTTAGGTAAACCGAGAAAGAGAAAAAAAAGGAAAGTTTTGTTTTCTTGTTTTTTTGCCATATTGCCGAAAAAAAACAAATATGGTAAGTTTTTTTTGTTTTTCCTAAATTGCCAAATAAAAAAAAAATAAAAAGGGAAGGCTGTTTTTTTTTCGGCCGTATAGGAGCTGAAATAATAAAAAAAAAAAAAAAAAAAAATTGTTGTTTATTTTCAGCCGAGACCAATTTTAATTGGTTTTTGTTTTGTTTTTTATTTTGGCCAATTAGTTATTGTGAATCGGTTCACAATTTAAAGATACCGTGTTATTTTAAAGCGGTTTAAAATTTAGACGGATAGAATTCATATTACAAGTTTAATATGGATTAAGTATGAAATTAATGTAATTAAATTGCGGAATTGTCACTTAATTTAATTTAAATAGGTGGTTTGGATAAATTAATCAACATAATTAATGTATTGTGTTATGTATGTTTAATTTATTTTAGTTGATGCTTTTAATTTTGTTGAATGAATCGAATGAATGAATTTTATTTACGTATTTATTTTTGCAATCGGTTGTAATTTGTAATACTTAGTGTGGCCTTAGTCAAATTATGTTTTCGTAATGAAGGAAACATGATTTTTATGTAATTATGAGATCTCGAATCTCCTTTATTTTAGTTTTGGGTTTTGAAATTAGAATGTAATAAATAGGTCAATTATGTAATTTTATTTATTGTAATTTCAAAGAAGACTAAAGATGAAGATTCAAGCTCACTCCCGCTACATGGATCAAGATGGAACATCAAGACAAGCTTCTCGGGTCCAAGGATGGATTCCAAACTTGTATTTATTGTTCATTTTTATAGGATAGGCCACACTAGGACTTTTACTTTTTTTTTTACGTTTTTCATTTTATTGCTTTTCATTCGCATGTTAGTAATTGCATCATATTCCGCCTAAAACCAAACCACCTACTACTAAAATGCATGAAAATTGACTCATATAGGTTGTATGTTAGTTTTCATGGACATGCAGATGTCACAGTCTATAAGCCATCACCTTAGTTTATTCATTCTCGCATGCTAGATTATAGTTCACTTAAAATGAATTAAAATAAAGTTGATGGGATCTTCCTCTAAAACGGAAATTGAGATTAGTCTTTATAAGGGTAAACATCTATGAGTCCCTTCTTCGTCGGTAGGCCTAATATGACCCCTTCTACATTGGGTAAGTAGTTGTGTTGACTTAGTTTACCTCAACATCATAGTCCGAAGAGTTTCTCGTGATTATGATGGACTAAAGATAGAATTTACAGAAATTTATCGACCAGGAATTCTAACGGTAGAATTAGCTAATAGGTTAGCTTATCAATTTGCAGAGAATTGAGTCTTGGGGTCATTTATATAATTCTTGAGGGAGGTCAATTGTATAAATGTTTTGAGTCTTCGCGTTATGACATTAGTTCATTAGACTTAAAATCAAAATGATGCACATGCTTATTATTTTATTCTTCTTTCGCAGTGTAGAACACGTTTATTGTCGATAATACTGTTACAACAAATGGCTGGAAATAACGCAATCCCAATGCCTAGTGCCACACTAGATCGTTCGTCCTGGCTAAAAATATTTATGGACCAAATGAATCAGTCCACTCGACTGAAGAATGATGGGTCAAATTTTGCGGACTGGGAGGCGGCACTACGGAATGCTGCCATTGCTGACGGTAAGCTCAGATATTTAACTGAGCCAATACCGGTCAACCCAGGTGATGCGTGTCATTTATATGATGTTTTACATCTCTTTTTACACGCATTTCAGAGCTCAATTGTGCTATATATGCCCATATTTCTCTATTTTCCTCTACTTTCGTGCTTTTGTACTTTATTGCAGAAATGTGGAGAATTTAGCGGGAAATCAAGCCAAATCCGTCCCCGAGTAAGCTGCATTGTAAATGACGTGAAGAAATTGCTTAAGGAACGAGCTTGGTGCGCGATCCAAGGCCCAAAAGACAAGTCCACGAAGAATAAAGAAGTCAAGTAGCAGCTAATCCGGTCGATCGACCATCCACATCAGTCGATCGACCACCTATCGGATTCAGAACCCTCGTTCTTTGAGGAGCGATCGATCGACCCGGCTGAGTAGTCGATCGACCAGATTTCGATTCCAGACGGAATTAAAAGATTGAGAAACTCAAGGCCCGTGAAGTTTAGGTTTTAGGAAATAGTTGTTGCGCTTATTGGCTATATAACGTAACATAACTTTCAGTTTTTATCATCAAGTTTCATATCACAGACAGTACTTTTAGTTCTAGCTTATTTCCGAATTAGGGTTTGATATATCGACTTTGCATCGGATCTTTCAGTTCTTAATCTTAATCTTCCTTTGAAATCTCGGTATTCCTCTGCCCTAATTCCTGTTCTTCTTTATTTTCGTTAGTATAGAATTGTTAGTTAATTCCCTAAGCCGATTTATCGTTCATGTTTATTGTTTTCTTTATCAATTCAAGCATGAATCCTTTAGTCTTAATCTTTAGCGTTGTTGTAGTTTTCATCATTGCCATGAGTAGCTAAATAGCTTGTGCTAGGATGTAGGCGATTTATGGCTAGGCGGCAATAGGTTAGACACGGACTGAACCCGCGTGTCGATCGATCGACGGACATTGTTGGTCGATCGACTGATCTTGTAAGGTTATCTTCGTTTTAATTGTTTTTAAACTTGTATTTAACGAATCGAATGCATGCGACCAGTTAGATACCTCTTTTGTGACCGACCCATTAGATCGAAAGATAGGGAAGGTTATTTGACCGTCAATTAATTCGACTAAACTGTGCTAAGATCGAAAGATAGGTATAGTTTAGACCATTAGTCACTTTTCAGGACGAAAGTTAGTATTAGTGACATTAGGGACCTATAGCGAGATCGAGAGATGCTATTTGTTAGGAGTGGACCGAGAGGACCTCTTATTTCCCGCCTTACTTGTGTTTAATTCAGACCGACCTAGTTTTTGCCGCCGTAGTCGTAATGACCCGACCATCCTAGTACCTTTCTCTTATCTGTTTATTTCGTTTATTAGCTTTGTTATCTTTAGACTTAGACCAACTTAATTCAACCCCCATAATAGTACCTTAGACTGATCATAGAACAACTAGAATTTACAATCGCCTCCTTGTGGATCGACCCTGTTACCACTAGCCTAGGTTAGTCTTAATAGGAGTTTATAAATTTTATCTTTGGTACTCACAGCGACGGGTATCAAATTTTGGCGCCGTTGCCGGGGAGGCAATAGCCCTAATTTTAGTTGTTTTTATTTTCAGTCTTTCTCAGTTTAAGGGACTTTTGTTCCTTAAACTTTTCTTATATTCTTGTTGTAGTTTCATCTTATGCGCAGTCACGGGGTGGAGAATTACTACCATTTGACTCGAGATAGAGAAATCTTTGCGCGGGTTGAGACGAGCACGAAGGATATTGTCGAGAGGAAGAGTGAATACTCTGTCAAGCTATCTCGAGCACGATCTGTTTGAGGAAGACCAACAGTCTTCACCCACCTCTTCTATTTGAAACAGTTACTTCTCCAGAATTTTCGGTCATGGCCGAGGAAGCGAGTATAGCTAGTTTTTCGAGCCGACGGCCGCGAACTTATATAAGGGATTCGAACTACGGGAGAAGCCGAAAGTTCGAACCAAAGCCCGCCTACATCACTATGGTAGAGAGAAACCGATTCGGGGAGCCGCAAATGAAGATGCGGCTAAACATATGGAGACCTTCATTGACTCTCACGCTCTATTCCCCACCACCGGTGGCGTGACCCAGGACCAGATCAAGGAAACTATGTTTATCTTCTCCTTCGCGATCTTTGCAAGGGAATGGTATAGAGATCCGGACCGAGCCGCTTTGGAGATCACCGACGGAATACATTGGCATTGGCGTTCTACAAGAAGTACTTTTCTGCTTCAAGGACGATCGTTATTAGAGCTCAGATCACGGGCTTTAAACAAGGGCCAGATGAAAATTTCCATGAGGCATGGGTCCGATTCAAGAAGTTGGTGCGAACCATACCGCACCATGGGTTTGCTAAGTGGAGTTTGTGCAATCATTTCTACAATGGGTTGTACGACGATCAGAGGGCCATTTTGGATTTGCGACCCAATGGGAGATTTCTTTGAAAATTTAGGAGCAACCAAGGGGTGGAAGATCATTGACGATCTAGCTACCCACAAGGCCGAGTATGGGAATTCGAGAGGGAACCAGAGGAGAGCTGCTGAATCATCCTCTGTTCTTGCACTTGAGGCTCTTCTGCGAGATTCGACAAATATGAGCTAGGGGGAGCATCTAAAGGTGGGATGTACCAAGTCAATCTTTGTGCGGGATGGTCCGTTCGTCTCGTGAAAGGTGTGGAGTTGAGGGCCATGTCTCGAAGAACGCCCTAGTCCCTTTGAATCTTGTGCCGCCTTTCAACACTATAGGCAGAACAACTCATACTACGAGCCACCGCATCCGAACTTGAGTTGGAGGAGCCAGAATGTCCAAAACCCAACTCAACCTCCGCCACAAAGCAGCTGACGGCCGTATGTTCCACCTCATCAAAAGCAAAAGTAGCAGAAGCCTCCTTATGTGCCGCAAAGAAAGCAACAATCACAAAATTCGAGTTTTCCGAGCTTAAGAATCTGCTGCTAAAGGAGTCCCAAGCAAGAGAGGCCGGGATGAAGTTACTTGAGAGCCATATTGCTCAACTAGCTAGCAAAAGCAACACTCGAGCTCCCGGGCACTTACCCACTCAACCCGAACAAAAGGAGACCCTAAATGCCATCACATTGAGGAGCGGGTCCACCCTTGACGGTCCTGCTATGATTGAGGATCTTTGTTGGGAAAGATGAGACAGAAACAAGCAAAGAGAAAGCTTCAACGAACAAATCAAAGAAAAAGGAGTCGCCAGAATTTGATCGATCGATCGATATCCCTAGTCGATCGATCGAAATACGGGTTCAGGAGCTTCGAACTGCGTGCATACCGGTCGATCGATCGAGGAAGGTGGTCGATCGACCACTATCATCGCTGATATTGAAGAGTCTCGTCCTTTAATGCCAAATAATTTACGAGACCACTTGTTTCGGGGTACCAGATCCGAAGATTTTAGGGGGAACCGAGTCTTTGATGGGTCGGTCCGGCTCAAGTTCGATCCAATGACGGTCAATGGGTCTCATTTGAGACGGTCGAGGAAGGGTCTAGCTTCAACAAGGAGAAGGTGACGGACTTTCAGCCAAAGTCCAGGAGGACGCGGCGCGCGCGAGGTGGAGGAGAGGGCTAAGGTGCTCCTTATGACCCCATATCGGAGAGACTCGTGCCAACCAAGGAACAGGTATCTTTCGGTAAGTTTGAGAAAGTTATCCGTAGTCTGAATGTGCAAGTCCCCTTCCTTGAGCTAGTTAACCAAGTACCCGCTTACACCAAATTTATGAAACAATTGTTGTCTAAAAAGCGGTCACTTGAAACAAAGGTGCACCTTTGTCGCAATTACCAAGGAGTCTTGTTCTTATCTGTCTCACACTGCGCCCCTTAAGTTAGAGGACCGGGCAGTTTTCCGTCCCTTGTAGCATAGGTACCTTTTCTATCGAAAAGGCTTTATGTGATTTAGGGGCTAGCATAAGTGTCATGCCCTTGAGTCTAGCTAGGAAGCTTAAACTGACCAGGTTTGCTATTACCGAGATGACGGTCCGGATGGTGACCGATCTGCGGTCGAGCCCATAGGAGTCCTAGAGGACATACCCGTCCAGATAGGGAAGTTTTTCTTCCCCTGTCGACTTTGTTGTCCTTGACATGCCCGAGGATGACCATATTCCCATCATTTTGGGTAGGCCATTTTCGCACACCGTGCGGTCATCATCGACGTCGGTTTAGGAACCTTGACCTTCAAAGTGGGAAAGCACTCTATTGTTTTTGCCCAGCCGGCTAAGAAAAGGGATGCCATGTGGCCTGTCACCTGTAACACGGTTTCTGAAAAGAAATCGTATATTGTGCTTCCTGAATTACCTGTCCCTATATCTACTGCTGTGTTAACCCCTCCGCCCCGAACTGGGAGCAAGAAGGAGGAAAAACTTGTTGTTTTAGACATCGCAGGAGCTGGTTTGGGAAGGAAGAGCGTTGGATGCTCCGGTGCGACAGAGCAGATCGTTTCAAGAGGAGGTCTTGGATGCTTAAGCTATGGGACTGATGAAGAAGTAGAGGATGAGCCAGCCAAGGTGAGATGGGCTGATTTGGACTCCGATGGTTCTGAGGGAGTCCTTGATTGGGAAGCTGACGACGCTGATCAGCTGAATTCTCCGTCTGTCGAAGCTGGGAAGGGTGCAACTGATAAGATGAGCACCATTGAGGCTACCTCTAGTAGCCAGAAGCCGACGAAGTGGGCCATACCGTGGTCCTTTTTGATCAACTATTAGTTGATCGAGTTCGTTATAAACTTCATTTTATTGCTTTCGAACTATTTTCTATTACTTTTGTGTGCGCGAAAACTTCGCTTTTATTTTGTTTGCTTAGGATTTTTGAGTACTTTAGACTTCGTTCTGGGTTTTGCGCATTTTTTGGCGCGTACTATTGTGCATTTGCAGGTAATTAGAGCTTATTAGCTCAAATCATTGAGCAATTACGAAGAAATAAGACGCTGCAGCAGTATTTTCAGTCGATCGACTGGCACCATTGGTCGATCGACTGAATTGCAGGTTACAGGAGCTACTGTTCACGAGCACCTGGTCGATCGACTGCCTCTTTAGGTCGATCGACCACTGCTGCTGCTATGTTCATTCACGACCTCTCCCCTGCTGTGTTTGGTCGATATGCGGTCCTAAGGGAGTCTTCTACTCCACTTTATTTTCCGTCGAATTGTCTATTTCTTCTTTTGTCTCATTTGTGCACAATATTTACGTTTCAAAATTGTTTTCTTCAGTCTTATGCGTGGTTTCTAATTGTCTTTTCAGGTCCTTATTGGTAGCATCTGCTGCCACTGAAACCTCCTAGCTCACGCCTGGTTTGGGAGGTTTCCTTTTGTCGCGCTTAAAGTCTTGTGAGTTCCCAAGTCTTTACTTTATGTCATTATGTTTTAATTTCCCTTTTCTCGCAAATTCCCATTTTCTCTTTCCTTCATCACATGATTTTGCACAATGGGGACATTGTGCGATTTGGTTTGGGGAAGGGTTTTGCGTCGCACTTCATTCATTTGCTTGCATTCACGTTTAAATTTTGTTTTGCATTGTTTATTTCACATTCGCTATTTATAAAATTCAAAAAAAAAATTGAAAAATTTCAAAAAATCCCATAAAATGCACGTTTATTTTAGCATATAGGTCTAGTCGGAACGGTAGTATTTCAAGGATGATATTGCATTTTGCATCTGTTTTGCCCGAGCCTTGCTTGACTTACATGTTATTAGTAGAATCGTAAATGCATATCTACGAGTTTTCGTTACATTCTTGCTGAACTTGAAACTTGACTTTGAAAATTGGCAACCTACATCATATATTCTGAGTTTTTAGAGCTTATAGCTGGTATCATTCATGACCAGTTCATCTAGGAATGTGAGTAGTACTCCTTATGAGGCATGTTTCCTTAATTTGCATAATTATGAATTTGATCTACTTAATACCTGTATGCATTCGGTTTGTGGTTAGTTGACACATGTGGTAGAGGTCCCCTTTTCTCATTTTACCCATAAGCTTCACTATGCCAAAAATATCCTTTTTGTCCTACTTACTACATCCTACATATAGCCTGTCCTTTTTCAAGCTAGTAGTTTAGTTTTTGGGATTGTTACTCGTTTTTGGTAGCATATGCTCTGTTGAGATGTTGGTTGGGAAAATGAAATAAAGGAGAAAAGAAATGAAAAAAGAAAAAACGTCTGTCTTGTTCACAGGTCGATCGACTGCTCATTTAGGTCGATCGACTGATGTCCGTGAAAGAAAAAAGAAAAAAAAAAAAGGAAGAAAAGAAAAAAAAAAATCAATTCGCATAATTTAATCCTTATCTTTTGGCGATTTTTGCTCCCATGTTTCGTTTATATCCTATGGGGAGTTTTATTGATTTGATAGTTGGAGATTGTGAGTTTTGTGCTCGTTATAGCACCGTTTCGTTCGTTATTGAGCAAGAAGTTGGATATTGTCACTTGGTTCCGTTTTGGTACTAGCTTGATCACCTGTACCCCCACTTTACCATAAAATGTTTTGCCTCTTCTTACCCATACCTCACAATTCCATATATATACCTCGGCATGTGTCAATGGTCATTTGTTGGTTGGAATGCATATGTACGGTCGTAGAGGTCATCTTCATATTTTATTGCTGGCATGTTTTCATAGGTCGTAGTTAGGTGAGAGTCACTACAAAATTAATTCTTTCTATCTTACAAATATATCACCTGTGCTTAATTGAGTGATTTGAGCGACCCGCGAGAGTCCAATTTGATAAGTCTCGATCAATCTGTTCAAAGCAGATTTTTGACGACTTTATAATTCGTTTGCATGATTCACATTACTAATTGATTGTTGGTTGTGCATTAAATTGGTTTAGGCCTTACGGTTTGCATTTCGCTCTGAGATTGAACTCGTTCCATTAGGTCATTAGATCGAGTCTAGTTCTTGCTTGGGGACAAGCAAGGTTTGGTTTGGGGAGATTTGATGCGTGTCATTTATATGATGTTTTACATCTCTTTTTACACGCATTTCAGAGCTCAATTGTGCTATATATGCCCATATTTCTCTATTTTCCTCTACTTTCGTGCTTTTGTACTTTATTGCAGAAATGTGGAGAATTTAGCGGAAATCAAGCCAAATCCGTCCCGAGTAAGCTGCATTGTAAATGACGTGAAGAAATTGCTTAAGGAACGAGCTTGGTGCGCGATCCAAGGCCCAAAAGACAAGTCCACGAAGAATAAAGAAGTCAAGTAGCAGCTAATCCGGTCGATCGACCATCCACATCAGTCGATCGACCACCTATCGGATTCAGAACCTCACATTGTCGAGGAGCGATCGATCGACTAGCCCTGAGTAGTCGATCGACCAGATTTCGATTCCAGACGGAATTAAAAGATTGAGAAACTCAAGGCCCGTGAAGTTTAGGTTTTAGGAAATAGTTGTTGCGCTTATTGGCTATATAACGTAACATAACTTTCAGTTTTTATCATCAAGTTTCATATCACGACAGTAAGATTTTTAGTTCTAGCTTATTTCCGAATTAGGGTTTGATATATCGACTTTGCATCGGATCTTTCAGTTCTTAATCTTAATCTTCCTTTGAAATCTCGGTATTCCTCCGCCTAATTCCTGTTCTTCTTTATTTTCGTTAGTATAGAATTGTTAGTTAATTCCCTAAGCCGATTTATCGTTCATGTTTATTGTTTTCTTTATCAATTCAAGCATGAATCCTTTAGTCTTAATCTTTAGCATTGTTGTAGTTTTCATCATTGCCATGAGTAGCTAAATAGCTTGTGCTAGGATGTAGGCGATTTATGGCTAGGCGGCAATAGGTTAGACACGGATGAACCAGCGTGTCGATCGATCGATCGACATTGTTGGTCGATCGATTGATCTTGTAAGGTTATCTTCGTTTTAATTGTTTTTAAACTTGTATTTAACGAATCGAATGCATGCGACCAGTTAGATACCTCTTTTGTGACCGACCCATTAGATCGAAAGATAGGGAAGGTTATTTGACCGTCAATTAATTCGACTAAACTGTGCTAAGATCGAAAGATAGGTATAGTTTAGACCATTAGTCACTTTTCAGGACGAAAGTTAGTATTAGTGACATTAGGGACCTATAGCGAGATCGAGAGATGCTATTTGTTAGGAGTGGACCGAGAGGACCTCTTATTTCCCGCCTTACTTGTGTTTAATTCAGACCGACCTAGTTTCTTTGCCGCCGTAGTGTAATGACCCGACCATCCTAGTACCTTTCTCTTATCTATTTATTTCGTTTATTAGCTTTGTTATCTTTAGACTTAGACCAACTCAATTCAACCCCCATAATAGTACCTTAGACTGATCATAGAACAACTAGAATTTACAACTGCCTCCTTGTGGATCGACCCTGTTACCACTAGCCTAGGTTAGTCTTAATAGGAGTTTTTAAATTTTATCTTTGGTACTCACAGCGACGGGTATCACCAGGCCCAAATGTAGGAGCCAACGAGTCACTCGCTTATAGTGATTTCGTTATGGAAGCGGGTGCGATAAAGAACGTACTCATCTTTGCAATGGAAACCAATTTGCAGAGACGCTTCATTGCCCAAGGTGCAAACAAGATTTTCACCACACTCACTAACAAGTTGTCAAAGGCACCGAGAATCGTTACATATGAGCATACATGTCGCTTTTTTGATGCGAAACTCCAGAAGGGCCAACCAGTTAGCCCACACATTCTTCACATGATTGAGAATGTCGAGAAGCTGGAGGCACTGAATTGTAAGATCAGTGAAAGCGTTGTCATTGACCGAATGCTTCATTCTCTTCATGATGGTTTTGCCCTTTTCAGGGCAAACTACTATATGAACGACTTGAAAAAGAGTCCTCATGAGCTACAGTCCCTTCTCGTACAGACCGAGAAGGATATGAAATTGAGTGGGAGCGTGAAGCAGGATGTTCTCACGATTTAGAACAAAGGTAAGGGTAAGGTCAAGGCTCATGGCGACCTAGCTGTAGGTAAGCCAAAGTTTAAGAAGCTAGGAAACGATAAGAGTGCGCCTCGTGAGACTAGTGGCTCACAGGGCAAGACAAAGAGCAAGGGCGGTGACATAGAGTGCCACCATTGTCACAAGACTGGACATTGGAGGAGGAACTGTCCCGTCTATCGTGAGGACATCAAGGTAGGCCGCATCGTTCCTGTTGGTATGTCATCTTTTATTCATATGATTGAGATTAACCATGAAAGTTTCGGAACTTGGGTACTAGATACTGGTTGTGGTTCTCATCTGTGTAATCATTTGCAGGGCCTAAAGAACATCATACCTCTCGAAAAAGGTGATGTGGACCTGCGAGTCGGGAATGGAGCACGAGTTGCTGCTGCCTCGAAGGGAACATATGTAATCCAACTCCCTAGTGGTTTTGAGTTATCTTTAAATACTGTTACTATGTACCCAGTTTATCTAAGAATATTATTTCTGTTTCCGTACTTGCTAAAGACGGTTTTACATTTTCAATAAAGGATAATAGTTGTATTTTCTCTTTTAATGAAATGATTTATGGCAAATCAGTTTCCATGAATGGAATTTATATCTTAGATCAAACCACGGAAGTATTACACATGAATAATAAGAAATTAAAGGTAGGTGACAAAGATCAAACCTATCTATGGCATTGTCGAATGGGACACATAAATGAGAAACGCGTGAAGAAACTCGTCGATAATAGGACTATTCCCACATTCGGATTTTCTACATATGGCACGTGTGAATCATGTCTCATTGACAATATGACTCGAATTTCCTTCAAAATTGTTGGAATGCGCGCTAGTGACCTATTAGGACTCATACATACGGACGTATGTGAACCTATGTCAATTACCGCTAGAGATGGCTATAGATATTTTATCACTTTCACGGACGATTTGAGTAGACACGGTAATGAAGCATAAAAGTGAGTCCTTTGAGAAAATCAAGGAATACCAGAATAGGGTACAAAACCAACTGGGTAGAAAGATTAAAGCACTCCGTTCAGATCGAGGTGGCGAATATCTTTCAAATGAGTTTGATCAACACCTGAAAGACTGTGGAATCGTTTTGCAGTTAACTCCACCTGGAACACCTAAATTGAATGGTGTGTCCGAACGGAGAAATTGAACCTTACTTGATATGGTTCAATCCATGATGAGTCACACCGTAGTGCCTGATTCATTATGGGGTTATGCTCTTTTGTCAGCTGCTCTTATACTTAACCGAAGTCCGTCTAAAGCTGTCGACAAGACTCCATATGAAATGTGGAAGGGAACGGTCCCCAACTTGTCCTTTATTCGGGTTTGGGGATGCGAGGCTTATGTCAAGTGGAGACACGAGGATAAGCTCGGCCCGCGATCGGTCAAGACATACTTTATAGGTTATCCAAAAGGAACATTTGATCATTACTTCTATTTGCCTACCGAACATCGAGTTTTTGTTGCGGCTAGTGCGACGTTCTTAGAGAAAGAATTTCTTGAGAACAAGACGAGTAATAGAACCTTCGAGCTGTCGGAGATTCCAGAACCAACGACCGAGGAACAGATGGAGGAAGCTGTACCTCCAACTGATGATACGGTTAATATTCTTGAGGAACCTAGGAGGTCGGGTAGAGACTCTCATCCTCCGGACAGATACATTGGTATGGTCGAGGAGAATGACATTTTACTTCTAGAAAGTAATGAACCCGCAACCTATAAAGGTGCTATGGCCTGTTCCGACTCAAAGCTATGGCTCGAAGCCATGTAATCCGAGATGGACTCCATGTATGAGAATAACGTATGGGATCTAGTTGATTTACCTAATAAGGTAAAACCTCTACAGTGCAAATGGCTTTACAAAATAAAGCGTTCTGTAGACGCGCAACCAGATATCTATAAGGCACGACTTGTGGCAAAAGGTTTCACTCAAGTGCAAGGATTGCATTATGATGAGATTTTTTCACCTGTAGTCATGCTATGTTCCATTCGGATAATCTTAGCGATTGCCGCATTTCGTGATTATGAGATTTGGCAAATGGATGTGAAAACCGCCTTCTTAAACGGTTATTTGGAGGAAGAGTTGTACATGGTGCAACCCGAAGGTTTCATAGATCCTAAGCATCCTAAGAAAGTATGCAAGCTTAAGCGTTCCATTTATGGACTTAAGCAAGCTTCTCGAAGTTGGAATCATCGTTTCGACCAAGTGATAAAAGAGTATGGCTTTATTCGATCGGTCGAAGAACCATGCTTATATATCAAGTCGAGTGGGAGCAAGATTGTATTCTTGATATTGTATGTCGATGACATACTCTTGATTGGGAATGGCATTCCTCTCCTATTTTTGGTTAAAGAATGGTTGAAGAACCATTTCCAGATGAAAGATCTGGGTGAGGCACAGCGTATATTGGGAATCCGTATCTACCGAGATAGATCACGACGGACGTTATCACTTAGTCAGGAGTCTTATTTGGATAAGGTTCTTGAGAGGTTCAGCATGACCAACTCCAAGAAGGGGAACCTTCCTATGACGACTGGGATGCAGTTGAGCAAGTCTCAGTCACCCACGACGCCTGAAGGGATTGAGCGCATGATTCGTGTTCCTTATGCATCCGCAATAGGATCGATGATGTATGCCATGATATGCACACGTCCAGACGTGGCATATGCATTGAGTATGACAAGTCACTGGATAGCAGTTAAAAATATCCTCAAGTACCTACGGAGGACTAAGGATTGGGTAT
Source organism: Silene latifolia (assembly GCF_048544455.1). Classification (NCBI taxonomy): domain Eukaryota; kingdom Viridiplantae; phylum Streptophyta; class Magnoliopsida; order Caryophyllales; family Caryophyllaceae; genus Silene; species Silene latifolia. The sequence goes on from NC_133534.1 coordinate 88,236,539, forward strand.
TGACTTATGGAGGCGATACTAAGCTATGCGCAACCGGTTACACAGATGCTAGCTTCCAAACGGATCGAGATGATTCAAAATCTCAGTCCGGGTTCGTCTTCACTCTTAATGGTGCTGCGGTCAGCTGGAAGAGTTCCAAACAGAGTGTTGTAGCAGATTCTACTACTGCATCCGAGTACTATGCCGCTTCGGAGGCAGCAAAGGAAGCAATATGGATGCGTCAATTCTTACAAGCTCTTTCGGTAGTTCCTAGTTCGAATGACCCGATCACCATCTATTGTGACAATAGAGGTGCCATCTTCAAGGCTAAGGAGCCAAAGTCTAGCAACAAATCTAGACATGTACTTCGGAAAGCTCACCTGATCCGTGATTACGTGGAGCAAGAAGAGATAGTGATTGACAAGATTGCGACGGATGATAACATCGCGGATCCTCTCACCAAACCGTTGAATTATGATAAGCATGTAGGGCATGTTAACTCCATGGGAAATAAACATGTTCCTGAGTTGTAGTACTTGATTATGGATTTGATACATTATCTTTTTCATATACTATTTATAACTTCATCGTTTTATATATATAATATTTTGTTTTTCATGTGGATTGTACTGACAACATTGAACGCCACAAAGTGAACTGAATTACATTATATTTGTTTTGGTCCGTAATCGCCAATGTGAGCTGATAACTCCGGCTATTATATTGTGCAGTCGATTGATGGTGGGTTCAACGAGCCATAAGTTAAACGGTTGACTAATCCATCACAGATACGAGACTATGACGATACCTCGTAGGACAACTTTTTTTGACAACGTAATGGAGTCCTAAATTTTTAATAACATTCGGTGCCAGGTCGTGGATAGGACATCCATTGTGTTCCTAGAGTCGATTCTTTTGACTATCAACTGTCTCTTAAGATTAGGGCAGTTTTTGGGTGACTTTGGTTTCTTTCTCACGGTCTACCGTAACTGGGGCTAAGTAGATTTTTTTGTGGGTCATTTCATACTGTGCTTACATCTGCAGGATTTGAGTTGAGGAAAATATCCAACCCTTATCAGGTATAGTTATTTCTCAGGGCCACTCGAGGAGTTGTAACTGAAATGCATGGCCATGCTCGAATGTTGATTCGTTTATCAGTTAAGTTACTCTCTAGTCGGGGAAACCACTCTTGATATTGATTGCTTGTAAAATACGACCTTTGTGAATTCGGATTTGCAAATTGTTTTACATTGAGTGGGAGAAATTTTATAGGATATGAGAATCGGTTATCGCACATACACTTGTGAGGACAAGGGGGTGTTTGATAGAGCTTGTGTCCTCCACAAATTAGTGTGATAACATTTGTAAATCTCTTATAGGTTCACAAGGGTATACTTCGTATATTTAATCAGTTGATTAACGTTTACCTAATAACGGTTGGCTTGCTAGAAAGTTTGACCTTATTATCATACAGATGGCGGTGATCAACTGGTCCCTAAAGGTCACACCTATAGGATGTGTTTGAGAAATGTGGTTATAGAAATATAATCACATTGATGCCCAAAATGACTAAAAAGCTAGTCAATGTGTTGATGAGATAATTATTTAATAAAATTAAATAATATTAAGTTGAGACGAATTAACTGTCAATTCGTAAATTAAATATAATAAGTTATATTTAGTTAAATATATTTAATGTTAGCTTGGACGAATTAATCTGTTAATTCGTAATTAAATATAATCAGTTGTATTTAATATCAACAAGATGAATGTGTCATAGTGGTAATAGTGAGGGTACACATACCAAGAGGTCATGGGTTCGATCCTCACTAGATGACAATTCAACACATATTATATATTTTTGGAAAAACCAAAAATAAGGAGTTGATAGTCCTTATTTCGGTCTGATGGCCGAAAATTAGGAAAGTATTATTCTTTCCTAATTAACTCGATAATTCGGTCAGTATAAAAAGAAAGGGAGAGAATTATTTCTACCCTAATGCTTTTTCTGGACCTTGCCTCCTCTCTCTCATCACAAAACACAAAAACAACTAAATTTTACAGAAAATTTTAGATCGATTTCTAGCATAATCAAAGGGCATATCTCAGATCGTCTTGGGTGCAACTAATACGCGAATATCAATTTTGATATTGTTCTTAGGCCAATTTTGCTAGGACCGAAGGTTAATTCTAAATCCTTATACTTTGTTTATGTATTTTGTTTATGACCTTTAATCATCATTGTTAAATTCGTTATAATCCTTCTAGTTTAAGGGAAGTATACAGATTATGTCCCACATCCTCACCAGGTCAACCACATATAAGAAAAAGTGTTTCTCGTGTACAATTGGGAAAAAAAAACTGAAATTACAAAACAAATGACGTACAACCATAAGTACAGTCAAACTCTTCGAACGGTACATTTTAACTAATCGTGAGGCACGTGTAAAAAATGAGAATGGTACATTGTAATATAAAGTGACCTCATTTAATACAAACGCAAAGAAAATTCCCTTTGACTCAAGCAGTTGAAATAAAACAAAAGCAGAATGCAGACATGGAATGATAGTATGACTCATGGTCTATGTTCCCAACGTGTGCATATAGTTGCAACTGCTCATGCATATTAGATATTCCCCACATTAAGAAATTACAACATTAACATTGTAAATGTTTAAAAAGTACATTTAGTACGTTTAGAAAGTAGATTGAGAAATTATAGCATTAACATTGTGTTAAATGGCCATTTATCCTAATTTGGCCTAATCTGAACTTTTTTAATATAAAATGGGTATATACAAGTTGAGGTTCAAATGAGTTTAGTAGTTGGAATTAAACAAAAAAAGAAAGGACTTATGCGATAATAGTATGTCTCAATTTTTTAAAAATGCAATACAACAATGGCAAAGAAAATTACAAAGTATTTCAAGCAAACAATAACAACTTACGAGTGCGATTGAAGTTATGTCTATTCCCGGGAAAAGCTGCAACACCATTTTTACACGAGCCTCGAATAATTCATAAATTTTTTCATCACTTAAACTTGGGCTGGGTTTCGCTAATACAGACTGCATGGAAAAGTAACGAAAGAGGGAAGTACAATATTTCAAAATACATATTACACACAGCATTTAAGAGTGTATATAAATGTACTTATATGCACAAGCGTGGTAAAAAAGAACCGCTTCGGAGTACCAAGATTATTTTCTTCCTCTTTACAATTCAAATATGATGACCAGCAATCAATTACAACACTCGAAACATGTTCAGACGGCTTTAATGACCACAAATGCATTCGCGTTGCAAAATAAGTCTTGTACGAATATAAGTGCTCACTAGAGCAAAAAATATAACAAATTACTTGTCAGGTGTGAAACAGTGAAAATGACATACACAAAATGGTAATTTAGCAAGTACACATTTTAGATTACCTGGAACAACGATTGTTAGTGCCCCGGTCACTGAAAACATAATCAGCCACTTTAAGGTGCACCGCAGTAAGTGGTGTTAACACATTGGTGTCATCTTGGATAGCATAAAACAGCGGATCAAAACGAGATGACTGTTTCTTGTTGTTGGATAGAGGTATATAAGAAGGACTTGCCATGAAATGAACCCTTTTGGTAGCTGAAGAAGATTCACCGGTGACAGGGCGATCCCGTTTAACCCCTTTAGCTGCGGCTAACCTTGCCTCACTCTCAGCAAAGTCTTTCTCCAACCCTAAATCGAACGAAAATTCACCAAAGGATGTGTACGGATGAATTTCTCCACTTAGCACATTGTTCTCTGTGTTTAGCACGAGCAAGTTTCAATTTGTACGCTTTCTCAACTGCATTTGCTACAGCAATAAACTGTTAATCCTCATCTAGTATGCTGGATTCCCACGTCGGTGCACACGACACATATTTAGTACCACCACCATATGTCAAATATACAAATTCAGTTGCTGAATGGGCCTGTTTGACACACTCTTCACCTGGGAAACATTGCAAACCAACCGCGTATTTCTCATCTAACACAGCCATATCTTCCATGATTCTCTTTGCTGAAGCAGTGTAGTCATCTGCAAACTCATGGACAAGGCACAGTATGAAGGTACATCTTTAATACTATGAAGGTACATCTTTAGTACTATGAAGGTACAAAGAAAATATTTCAAAGTGAATCTTAAAAAAGAATAGTGAATACTTCGAGAATCAATGGATATACCTCCAGAGACGAGTACGAAATTGGAGATTTTGTATCAGTACTAACATCCCTTGACACTCTCCGCACTTTTTCAACCACTTGTACGTCTACATGGATTAGAAAATCTAATTCTTTCCATCGGTCGACCTTTTACACGACCAAGACCAAATTGACCAGCTTCCATCACCTGCTTTTCCCTTGAGACAAGTGTAGCAGATGTCCAATTCAAAAGAGTATAGTAATCTCTTTCTACGAATCGTTTTTCATGGACAACACGGTCAACATAAACAAGCTACAAGTAAAAACAGGATTATGACTGGAAAATGGCAGATTTTAAAACCATAATAACTAACAATAAATGTAACCCAGAAGATTTGTACCATTACAAACAGGAGAGGTCCACCAAAGTGATTCTTCTTCCCCTTCTTGACCCAATCCTTTGTGTTATACCGCAAACTCTCCATGACAAATTGACACCAATCAAGCTGACCAATGGCAGACACATTCCTCGGCCGATTTTAGTACATGGTGATTGATTTAACGGCTTTCGATTGTTGCGCATTAACAAAGACACAGCAAGCACCACAAAATTAATCTTAATTTGATCAATGTAATCATCATGACAAATAATATGCTCTGCAAGGGTCTTGATATCCACTTGACCATCAACATGAAATTGAGCTTTGCAATGCGCGTAAAACGCATCACATTCTGCATCTTCGTCACTACAGCATAAAAGTAAAACAAGTTTTCCTCCAATTGGGAGGCCAACAGCATCATGAATGCAAGAAGCAGAAACACGAAAGCGTTGTTTATCAGGTAGAATGATGAAATCCGAATACGGGTTGTAGTTCTCAATTAACCAATAACCAAGGCGTAAAGGAAGCCTTGTAACCCTTAGCCAGAACAATGAAGAAAAACCAATCTCTTCCAGAGCACACCATTGATTGTAATCAAGGTGTCGAAGGACATCAACAAAACTTTTAGGTGACATCCGAGTGGTAATACGGGAGAACGTTGGAGTAGGATCATCAACAGTAGGAGTGAGGTTGTTCAACCTCGGAGAAATACGGCGTGTAACAGTTCTAGGATCGCCTTTGCGCTTCAATAACTGAAAGTAGTTTTGCATGTAATATTAATCAGTTGTGTTGTGTTGTACACGTTTCACGAAGAAATGTCCTATCAGTTTTATAGAAATGTGCATGATCTACAACAATAATGTGCACGCAATTATGACCTTTTACATGTGGTCTTAAATTGATGCTACTTACGTTAAAAGTACTTAAAATTCAACAAAAATCCAAAAAAGCACAAATTAGATCAAACTAAAAAAACAACAAACAAATGGAAATGTATAAGCAAGTTACAAAATCAACAAACAATGCGACAAATACAAATTCCGATAGCATGCAAATGAAAACGTAAATTTCGATTTTAACAACAATACTGAACTCAAAATTCATCAATAAATGAATAATCCGGCAAAATGAACATAAGAAACATTAATTTAGGTTACAGTAGAGTTACATAAAACGGACTAAATAAATTAAGGACGAAATCGAAAAAAGCTTGAAGCTAAACAGTATATACCTTCATGACGAAATAGGTAAGAGAAAATCCAACAGAAAGACGAAAATGCAACTCTACAGAGAATAAGGAGAGAGAAATAGTTGAAAGCTTAACAAAGAAGGTCGGAATCCATGGTTGAAAGCTTAACGAAGAAGCGAGGTAAATTTCGGGGAAAAAGAAAGACAAAGCCCTCAAGTTTTGGTAAAGGAGCGCGTGTTATAGGCCCTTAGATTAGCGCGTCAAACAAGATCCAACGACCGACGCGTTCTCAACGTTCTCATGCTTGTGCCATTCTCATATGATCCAAAATCTAATAATAATAATAATAATAATAATAAATAATAATAATAATAATAATAATAATAATAATAATAATAATAATAATAATAATAATAATAATAATAATAATAATAATAATAATAATAATAATAATAATAATAATAATAATAATAATAATAATAATAATAATAATAATAATAATAATAATAATAATAATAATAATAATAATAATAATAATAATAATAATAATAATAATAATAATAATAATAATAATAATAATAATAATAATAATAATAATAATAATAATAATAATAATAATAATAATAATAATAATAATAATAATAATAATAATAATAATAATAATAATAATAATAATAATAATAATAATAATAATAATAATAATAATAATAATAATAATAATAATAATAATAATAATAATAATAATAATAATAATAATAATAATAATAATAATAATAATAATAATAATAATAATAATAATAATAATAATAATAATAATAATAATAATAATAATAATAATAATAATAATAATAATAATAATAATAATAATAATAATAATAATAATAATAATAATAATAATAATAATAATAATAATAATAATAATAATAATAATAATAACAATAATAATAATTCTAATAATAATAACAACAACAACAACAACAACAACAACAACAACAACAAGTACAAGAACAATAACAATAACAATAGTAATAGTAGTAGTAATAATAATAATAATGAATATAAATATATAATAGGAATTATGAAATTTCCTAGTACCTTCCTTGTACCTGCCTTCTACTAGTATAAATACAAGACTAGACCTATTCATAATTCACTTTTACTTTCTCAACCACACAAAATAATTGATGAGAGAGGGAGATCTAAAATGAAGGAAAAAAGGAGGAACTTGTGTTAAATTATCGTCTCAAGCTAAGACCGTCTCACAAGGTAACTCATATTTTATACTTTATATAACTTGCGTATTTAACCACCGTTTGAAACAACGATGACCGTGACCTTTAACCCGAACCACCGTGACTACTTTGACCCACCGTTGACCACCAGTGATGTCGGGAATGGGTGGTTAAATGGGGTGTTGTAATAGGGCGTGTATACACGGTTTATGCGGGTTTTTAAACCCTTACCCTGCTTCGATTTAAACCGTACCTGGGTCGGGTGGTTCCTACTTGACGAGTCGACCACCATGGGTGATCACGGGTGGCCATATGCGGTGGTTTGAGTGGTGGTTGGTATATAAAACAAATTGTTTACTTAGGAATGGGTGAGTTGAGTGTTGGTGTTTGTTGTGGTTGCTACTGAGTCGTGTGTCGTGGTTGTCGTAAGCAGTGACCACCGTGGCTGGGATGGGAAGAATATGTGGTCTATGGTGGTGTGTGTGGGTGGAGGTTGCCGTGAGTGTGGTGGTGGTCTAAGGGGTTGTTGTTAAGTTTGGGCTGCGTTGTGTAGTGTGATACGGGTTTGAGTTGCGTTGTATTGGTGGTGTTGGTGTTTGGCCTGGGTTTTCGTGCGCCGTTGTTGGGTTGTAGGTGGTGGTGGTCTACAGTGGAGCTGGTGGTAGGGAAGGGTGTCGTGTGTATGGGTTTGTCGTGGGGATGCCGAGGGATTGTGAGGTGTGTGAGGGTGCGTTTTTTTCGAGGGCTTGTCGTGTATTAAATTACGAGGTTTGAGTGGGAGGTTTGAGTAATGGACTACTTGGCTATAAACACACGTAGGACTATGTTTTGAGACAGAAATTAATTATATTGGATTACGTAGATTGTTTATAATTAGTTTAATTATTTCGTAAACTAGAATCATTAGTAATTTAAGTAGTAATATAAATATTATAATTAATGAATTATTAGTTTGGGTTGTTTTAAGACGGGATTTAACTAATTGTTTGTGACGGGTTATAATTATTAATTTGTGTAATAAAATAATTAATCTAATTAAATTTATTAGTTCAATTGATTTGTGTAATTAGAATAAGTAGTAATTGCAATTATTATTATTTGTGTTAGGTGACGGACTCGTGTGAAGCTTTATTGACCGTATTCGCTTAATTAATTAATTGAAATTGCTGGGATTGCATGATTGGGATATTTGTTTATCTTGTAGGTTATCTACTCAACTTGTATGTGTATTAGTAATTTGTCAGTTGAATAATAATTGGAAATTGGATGTTGATTGTTGGATGGTTAATGATTATTGTTTATCCGTTCGAATATTACTATTCGTATTGCATATTGATATTGTTGTGGTTTGAGTACCCGGACCAGGGGTGGCGGGTTATATTTGAAGAACCGGACCAGGGGTGGCGGTATATAAATGGGTGTCTGGGAGTTGTTATGGCTGTATAAACCGGACCAGGGGTGGCGGTTTATACAAGGGTGTCTCGGAGTTGCCATTGTGTTTATGGGTGTCTCGGAGAATGTGTGATTGTTGGAATTGTGAACGGAGTTGAGTATTTGAATAATTGATTTGTCTTATTGTGGTATTATTCTTGTTGTTTAGATATTCCTACTCAACCGTTGGGCTGACCGTGTATTCCTCAAACACCTGTGATGAACCAATAATTGGGGAGCAGATTGATTTCGGGTAATTGAGCTGGCTTAGAAGGGGAGCTGAAGGGCGAGAGGCTATGGCTTTTACTTAGCTGTCTAGATCACCTTAAAAAAACAAACAATATTTATTATTCATATTAATTAATTTCCGCTGTAGTTGTATTTATTATTTACAGTTGGAACAATGTAATGAGACCATTTAAGATTATTTATTTAAAGTACTGTGTTTTGTCTTACTTTGTTATTAACTACCTCGGTTAATCCGAGATGGTAACACTCTCATTTACTTGAGAGGCCTAGCTAAAGGCTCCTTATTAAATGAGGGTGTTACAGAGTGGTATCAGAGAAAAACGATCCTCAGGCCTAAACCAAAGAACAAATGAACTTAGGATGTGTCTAATAAAATGAACCCCGGGTAGAAACTGTTAAGAGCCCCTCTTAGTACGGTTAGGAAAGCGCGCCTAATTCGTACCATGGCCCTTTCAGTTTTGAACCGGTCACCTCGAGAGAAATTGAATGAGTGCGGTAATTAGAAAATATTTTATGTCTTAATGGTCAATTGTTTGTCTTAAGATAGAAATTTCTAACCTTGTTGCAAGACGCGGAATTGAGGTAAGTTTGTTTGTGAATTTGGCCTTGGGTCGTGTGCATAGGGGTGTGTAGCGTGAATGTTTATTGTTTGCCATTGCTTGTGACTCATCTTACTGATATATTGAATTAACTTGACATTGTAAATATCGATAACACTATGATTACGTTAGTTCTTTGGATGCTATGAATCGTTGGATGCGTATAATGTGTGCAAGTAGATAATAATTCATGTCTAGTGATATGCGGACTATGTTGCCTCGAAACCAAGTTTAGTTATGTATGTTTAGCAATAGAGGTATCAATTTAATGATGGGAACGGGAGGATTAACGTTGTATGTCCATTTTAGATATTCATCGTGTTTTAATAAATTATTTATTCGGAAACTTCGAGACGAAGTTTGTTTTTAGGAGGGTAGTGTGGGGTACAACTAAAATTTCGGGTCTTGGCATAACTTTTTTATGTTTGTTTATAAGATTGGCGTATTTTTACTTTTATATGTTATGCAATTAAAATGCAATGCATTAAAATTGTGAAAATTGCTTGTGAGCTTTATTAATTTCTCAGATTTTTACCCCTAATTGTCTATGGACGAAATTTTTATGTGTGATAGTCATTTATGTTAGCTTTCATTTGCCGCTGGTTTCATGCTTATATGATTTACGGTTTAGGAGAAATAAATGTTTTAGTGGACTGTGGTCATAATGTTACAATGCATTCATGTTTTCGACCTATAAGTTTGTAAAATTTGCCATTTAATATGTACTTTTACTCTATGCATGATTTCAACTCCAATGTTTAAAGTATTCGTATACGTTTTCAAATTATTAAGCCATGTTAAATCTCGATGCCCTAATATTTAATGGTGACTTTTGCAATTTGACTCAGATTTGTAACGATATGGTAATAAAATTCTGTTCAGACCATTTGAGTTGTAAAAATCTTTATAAATTGATTATTTGAGCTATGAACTTTATTCTTGTTCTCATATGTCGATAACTCTCTATATTTTCTAAAAAGTATAAGAACTCAAGAAATAATTTAGAGGTTATTTATTGATGATTTTTGAAATTTACAACATGTTTTCTAAATTTGGTAAATGTGTGAAATTACGATAAGATTTTAATAAAATTTCTTAATCATTGCGCAGACTTTGTGAAATGTATTCTAATAGTGTGCTTTCATGATGTTAATGATAGGATCACATGTATTATGTTAACCGATATGCGGTAAAAATAAAAATATTATATTTGGTAATTCTATCGGCATGATGTTATGTAATATTGTCTATGTAAACAACATGAATCTTAACTAGATAAAGATGGAATTGACCGTGAAATTTTAATTTATTACGTATGTGATAAGTTATGACATTAGAAATAGATCATCGCATTGTTAATATTAATGTTTTCTTTTGTGGGATTGTCATATGTTATGATTGTTGGCAAGGAAGTTGGGGTCAACACCTTGAAATTTGAATGTTATATTTTATTTGTTGTCTTAAAAAAATTATTTTATTTTCTATTCAGAACTAAGAATAAAACGTCATTACTAGAGTGAATTTATAATAGATATATTTAGTTAGATAGTGTGATATATTAGTATGTGACCGCGTTGACTTAGTTTGTATATGTGTTGAGTAATTTCTGTGCGTCAAAGAGTTAATTGATCTAGCTGCACTTAACTTGTTGTTATTTATAAATGAATTTCAAGAGGATGGGAAAATATTGAGTTAGTTGATCATGTGTTAGTTTCATAGTAGAGTAATATACCCTTAACTTATGATAATTTGACTTTATTTATTAGTTTATGGGATCTTATGATTAAAATGTTGGGGTAACATGTGTTATAAAACAAGTGACAAAGATTGGTAATAAGTATGATGTAATACTAGAATTGTTGTAAACCGTAATATGTTATAGGATATTCAATTAATACTGTTATTATTGTTTTACGTAATGTGTATCTTTATCAAAGTTCATTAGAAGTTGACTTATGATTGTGGATTATCGATGTATGTAGCTGCATCAATAGGTCTCGCAGATTTGTTGCAAGTTTGGTAATGTACATATAACTAGGAATTTAAGTACAAGTTTAGTTTATAAAGTGTGTTTATAAGTGTGTTGTGATTTATGTTATTACGAGTAATTTGTTTTACCAATCATGCTAAATAAACGATGGTGCTAAGTTTTATTATAGTTTTTGAGCTCGAGCATGTTGACTTGGTATAGTATTTTCCTTAATGACCTAGGTTACGAGGACGTAACCTTATTTTAAGGGGGGTAGGATTGTAAAATCTAGGTAGTAGCGGCATTTTGGATAACATATTTGATAATAGGTCTTTGTTGAGTTATAATTGTTGTCTCGATGTTCTCAGTTTTAAATAATTCTTGCAGTCTCGCATAATACAAATCTTATCATCTAGTTTCCAAACCAACATACCATTTATGCCATACTTATAATTTAATTATAATGATTGTGTTGTATGTAGTATTAACATTATATAGTCTATTTTAGTTTGAGTTTGTTGGTTGAGGTGGGTAATGGGTTGCTAACTAATCAAATTTTATGAGTTGGTTGTTTTTAGTTTTTTGAAATTAGACGGTAAAGTAGTTGCTTCTGTGTGTGCCACGAACTTCGAGGACGAAGTTCCTTTAGTGGGATAGACTGTAATACTACCATTTTAGTTGTTGTCTTTTGTTGTGCAGTGTGAAGTTGGTAATAAGTATGTTGATAGCGTGTAAATGTTATATTGTGTGGAGTATCTTAAGCGTGGGCGAACTTCGCGGACGAAGTTCGTTTTAAGGAGGGAAGACTTTAATACCCCGTATTTTAGGTCTTGGTCAACGATTAGTCAACATTGGAAATATCATTTTGTGATTTATAAACTATATTTCAAAATATTTTTTATTATAATAATTAATTAAAGAATTATGTTGTGAAACGGAATAAAATAATAAAATAATGAATGAGTCGGGAAAGGGAGTTGGGCCAATTGATTTGTGCGCGGTAGCGGGTTATGGTTTCCTACCTTTCTCTTTCTCTTCACTTGGAGAACTGGGTTCGGATTCCGTTGCCTTGCTCAAGCGGATCCAGAAATTCTCGATATCTCAGGATGCGGGGACTCGGGTGGCCGCTTACATTTTTACGATACTTAGCTTTGCTATTGCTAAGGGTGTGGGGGCCTAGATTGTTTCTCGGCTCCCCACCAATTGTTGGGAAATGTGTCCTCAACAATAGTGCGATCACATGATTTAAATATCATTATTAAATCTCATTACAAGAATACGAAAGGGATGATACATTACATATATAGTCAACTGTTCCACACATATCGGTAATGATTGGCTGGCCAGAGTTTGACATTACTGTCGTGCGACGGTGGTGATCGATTGATCCCTTGAGGTCACACCTAAAGGACGATTCCCTTAATTGAAAAGGTTAATTAGTTGTATACCGATACAGATTAATTAATTCCTTAAAATTGAACAATTCGATTTGTGAGAGAGAATATTGATATCTTATTGTAATGGGATTAAATAAGATTTATTTTAGTAATAAAATGTTTTATTACTAAAATTGTTTATTGTTTGAGAAACAATAAAGATAAGAATGAATGGTTGATTATAATTACAAGACATTGTGAATTATAATTATATGACCCATTTTATTTACGTGATCAAGTATCACTAGTCAATTTGTTGAATATAATTTAATTAATTTATAAAATGATATTTATGTGATAAATATGCATTTAATTAATTAGTAACATGTATCATACTACATGTGACATTTTGTGTGACAATTGACAAATTGACAAAATAAAATGGTAGTCCATTTTAAGACATGGACCGAAATGAAGGATGTCATGGTGGTGTATAGTTGATTATTTTATGAGATAATGCAAGTGTAATCATTCCTACACACACTAGCCTTACAAACCTACAATATTGATAAGACAAAAAGAAAAGCAAGATGCTCTCCCTTGACCTCTCATGGGCCGGCTCTACTACTCCTATTAGAGGAGTTTTAGTTCTTTTTCTTATTATTCTTACACTACCATTCATCTACATGCAATTGTTCATGTATTTTTCTCCTCTCTCTTTTATCTTCATCATGAAGATGAGATTTTAATTGAAATTGTTCATGTAAGATTACTAAAATTATCAAAGTAATATATGAGTATTAGTAATCAAATTTAAGGTAAACCACAATATAAACATCTAGTACATGTTAGTTTGTGGGATTAAGGGATTGTCTTGGGTGCTACTAATTGGAGAATCTCTACTTTGGGATTTTTGTATGTTCATCCATTAATGGAAAGCTCAAGAACTAACAAGAAGGAGATCTTGTTGGTGCCCAATATGATCGAATTTCATATGGTGAGAAAATGTTTTCTTATCTTCTTTTATTTTAGTTTGCATGCATAAGATCACCATTAATTTTATGAGTAAATTAAAATGGAACATATATGAATATGTTAAGTATATAGATCTACTTTTCCTTCAATTGGTATCAGAGCCATGGTTGTTTGAATGCAAATCGGTTAAAAGTTTTTCCGAGTTATAAAGAATAACATATAAAACTTGTATATTTTGTGTTATTATGATATATCACGAAATTAATCCATGCATGTTAATATTTCTGATCCTAAAATGTTTTTAGGATATTTTGGTTATTTTACGGATTTTTATTGTTCATATTATACAATAATGGCATTTAAATGTGATTTTATGAGTAAAAATGTCATTTTTGCACGAAAATTAACTAAACTTCGAATTTTCCAGTGGTTTTTGGATATGTTTTCACATATATTATTTTTAGATGATCTGGAAAGTTTCATAATTTTATGAGTTTTTATGCTCGAAAAATGGATTTTTCATTATTAAATTCGGATTTAAGTGATAAATAGGTTAATATGAGTTAAATTTCGAATCTGGTCATAGAAATTTAATATGTTGTCACATGCAATTTTACAAGATGTGTGTAAAATAATGGGCTATAATGAAGTCTTTTTGCATGATTTATGGATTTTTGAAGAAAAATAGCATAAATAGTGACATTATTAATGAAAAATTAATAAAACATAATCTATGACTAAGGAAAAAAGTTATATGTTGCATTTTATTATCTTTTTCAGATCTAAAACTGAAAAGTTAATGAATATAATTTTTCCATGTTTTTATGATTATTTTAGTTAAAACCGATAAACCGCAACATTGTTTTTCCGGAAAAATTTCGAAATTTTTGACCTAAGGTTTTGAACATTATGAGTGTCATGGTATTTTTCCAGAATGTTCATGAGTTTAAATTTCAAATTTTGAATTTATTTGAAATTTTGTGATTTATTTGAAGTTTATAGCTTATTTTTGTAATTTTTGGTCCATTAATGAACAATTTTATAAATATGAGTTAATTATGGTCAAATTATTAGTGAAGACTAAATTTTGAGTCCTAAGAGGTTAGGGTAATTAACTTATGCATAAATATGAATTTATGTAATTTTTGTGATTGTAAAATGTTGAAATCACGCAAATCCGTAAAAACCGAGTAATATACGATATTGGCAAATTAAAGGCGATTTAGCATAAAATTGGGCATGTTCATACATATTATAATGCTGCATTTTCTTTATGATTGTCATAATTTTAATTTATGTAATTTTTTGAATTATGTAATTTTTACTTAGTATGGCCTTAGATTTTAATTGGTATTTCCCGAAATGTATGGGAATATCGATTCGGTTGTAATTTTATTGTGATCTCGTATCACCGTTTTGTAATTTAATAGATTTATTTTATTTTAGTTACAAATGTATAATAGGAAATTATGTAATTTATTATGTAATTTTATTCATCTCGGAGTTCCCAAATGACGGATTTCTTCAAGATGGCGATACATAAAGACGGTGTTACCTCGAGATGCGTGCCACAACCGAATTTCAAGGGACCAATGGAGTTGGTTTCCGAATATGTAATAGTTAAATAGTTTTTCTATTTTAGGAAGGCCATACTAGGATTTATTTATTTTATGCTTGCATTTTATTTTATGTCACATGCATCGCTAAATCGGCATAACTAAAACATGCATCTTCTTTTATCGAGTTTATCGACCGTGTCAATTAGAATTATCGTAGTTCACCGCTTTAGTTCACTTAAAACGTGATAGATAATAAATTGACATGACCTCTCTCTAAAACAATTAATTGAGACATAGCCTTACCAAATAGTAGAAACCATGAAAACCTATTTCGCGAGGGAGTGCGCTCGGCCCCACCGGGGTACAAACCTTGTTACGTAGGGGAAGTGGGTGATAAATGTCTATCCACCGAATTCATGTTGATAAGGGATGTATCGGCCACACCGTGCCCAAGTTAATGTGGGTTTGGATCATGGACACATTTATTCGAAATTTGGATTGAACTCAACAAAAGTTTTTGATAAGGGATGTATCGGCCCCACCGTGCCCTTGTCGGATGTGTTTTGGGCTAAAGATAAATGTTAATGTAATATTATCGACCAAGAGTTCTAAAAGTAGAATCGATTAAACGTTAATCCACCGAGTTATATTGATAAAGGATGTATCGGCCCCACCGTGCCTAAGTCAATATGAATTTGGGTCTTGGAATCATTTATCATAGTTGGGTAGAGGTCACTATGTAAATGCTATACTTGTTTTTCAAGTATTAATAAAACGATAAATGTTAAGTTTTCCACTATTCCGTTTTTATAATGTTCTATTTCTTTACCACAATTCATATACGATATCATTTCGATTTTGATACAAATCTCCATTAAAACATCGTAACTAAAGACAAAATTTGAATTTGCTTCTAAAACCTCAAACGAACCATTGCTAAGGATTTCTTGTAAAGAGTATAGATTAAAGTTATTCATTATCAAACAGGTTTTTGATTCTAGACTAACACATCTACTTACAATGGATTGTTTTTCATGAACTTAAATGAATTAAGTACCTTGAAGCGATAAATTGTTTTGGTAATTAGTTTTGTCAAGAATTCGTAATTGACCAAAATAATGCAACCACTTCAATGAAAGTTTTAAGACTAAAACGAACAAATGAAGAGTAATCTTCATGAATTCAATTTTGCTTCTCAAAGCAAAGACTCATTGAAATGAGTGGGAGCATTCTCTTAAACTGTTAAGATGAGAACGAGGTTCAAGAAGTAAAGATAATAATGGAATTGATACAAGATAATGTTAAAAGTAAAGTTGTTGAGAATAGCGATACTAAACCTATCAATTCCGACCGATAAAGTTTCCACTGTCTTAAATGTTGGACACTAGAAAGGAAACTACCCCAAATTATTGAAGAATCAACAAGTTAGTTGTGGGACATCTAATGGGACCTTCTTCGTTAAATGTTTATTTGATTAAACATAAATTTTGCTAGTACTACTTCGTCAATATTAGAAACCGGTGGTGGTTTTCATCATTATGTTTAATACATAGGATGATTAGAATATGACGACTAGCAACAATGAAGTCAATAGATAGAGTCATTGTGTACTAAATCTAGTTTTCGGGTTTGGAGTTGTACTTAATTGTGACTATTAAGTACATAAACTCTAAATAAGAATACAAACTTGTTAAGATACAAAAGAGGTTTCGCTTTTGTGACCCTATACATCACGGTTTGATGTATGGGTAGCCCTTTATCAAGGTGATTATATTCTAAACCAAACTAGAATAATATATCATGAAGATGATGCAAGACTCAAATTGGTAACCCAAGATTAAACCTTAAAATTTTGGAATGATGAACGCAAAGAGTTAACGAGTACTCTTGAAACCATTATATTGTTAATGGTATATGCGTATCTTGTATTCAAAGCAAGATATCTCATGCCTTTTGGTTGAAAAAGAGATCGAGGTTATAAATCATTGATCCATAATAGGTTGATCATTCTCTTTTACCAACGATTTAAGTTGACCCTAATGTGAAACTTAATAAGGTAAATAGAAAAATCTTTAAAGAAGTTTAAAGAGTTAAAGAAATCATGATTTAGTCGTGATGGAATTATCAAAGTGAAGACTTTGATATAAGCCAATGGAAATGTGATCTAATATCACAAGTTAATCTCTCTTAGCACGCATTATGAAATAATGTGTGATTGGATAAGAATTCAAACGCTATTCGATAAGGTTTGGACTTCGATCAAGTTACTTTAAGTTACTTGATCCTTTTGGGGATTTTATCATTTTGTCTAAATTATTTTTCCACTAAATCGAATCATATGAGATATGAAATGGTAAGGGTACCATGTTTGTAAGTTTTCACAAGAAACAAATGCTCATTTTTTTCTCTTCAATTATCACGAGTACGACGGGTTTGCGGCTCGTGAAGCTGTCTTTCTAAAATACAAGTTTATTTTTAGAAGACAGAGTGGGAGAAATTATTCAAGAGCCACAAAGAATGCCACAGAGAATGTTATGTCGCAAGAAACTGGTCTTTCTTGGCTACATGAGACGTTTTGTGTAAGACATTATACATTGTTTCTTCAGAACCTAGGAGGTTAAATTCGTCACTTGTTAAAAATGATGAATTCATGCTACTTTTAAGAAAGTAAAGAGCTTATAACTTACAAAAGAAATTGTTTGATTCAAGTTAATTACTTCTAGAAAGTAATGGACATATGACTTACATAAGAGTATTTAAGTCACAACTCAATACAAGGCTTAGAGCCATGAGAATCCGAAATAAAAGGCTTGATTAGTGACAAAGGGTTTTGCACTAATAAAGAGATATTTCAGAGCAAGATTGGCTGCAAAGGGTTTTGCACTAATAGAAATGTTTAAGTCTATTTGGATCTTCTTGGGGATTATATATCATTATGAGATATATAGCGAGTGAATCTAAAACCCACGTCTTCAATAGAAGGAATGTATTCAATACATGTCATGAGTTTTAGTAGATTCTTGCAATCCTAAGATAATGTGAAACTTAAGAGAGGGTCTTAAGTAGGACATCAATGAGTTAGAATCAACATTTTGATCATGTGATAAAACATTTCTCGATAAGTCGAGAAGTTGTGTTTATACATGAAGTTTAGTGGGAGTTACGGAAATTTTAATTAGTCCGATATGTGGATGACATATTGATCATTAGGAATGATTTAAGACTTTTGGAGTATTATAATACATCTTGAATATCCGTATTTATGAAGATAAATCCACATGATATTAGCGTCAGTAAGAAGTCTTATGTTGATAAGATTCATGACTAGTTCAACTAAATTGAACATATTTGATTGATTTCATTTGCTTCCGCTGCCGAATCAATTAAAAAGAAATGATGTATAACACTTCATATGCTTTGAGTATGATGAATTGTTTTCAAAATCGAATTTAAGTAATCTTTACCAAGTAAGCTATAAAGATTACCCTTAAGAGCTTGCAGAAGCATTAAGGAAGTCAAGCAAAGTGTTTATGATGCAATATTGTGTAAGGGTGTTACACAAGTGACAATTGACAATTGAGATTGCGCATGGTTTCCGACAAGACCATAATCAAAACACATTAGGATGGTTAAGATACCATTGTGGTTATGTTATTTAAGAAATGGATTTTCTAGAATCGTTTTAGGCAATAAAGAACAATAAGAGATATTTATAACGAAAATTGAGTACACTTGCGATCATGAGATGTGCAAGAAGGATGAGTCCCGCACACTGTGAAAACAGTGGGAGCTATTCTTAGGCTAGAGGGCCTATGTCTTGATTGGATCTCGACACGTACTCAGAAAGTTTTGTAATGCAAATGTATACATTACAAAGGAAAACGAGTATGTAGTGAGGTTGAGTAAGGTACAAGAAATTGATAAAACCTACTAACCAAAGCCTTCTCAAAGGCTAAACATGATGAGTCATGTCATTTCAATTGAATTGAAATGAACAACTACGTACAAGATCATATTAGATTATAGAACATGAAATAGTAATCAGGCATTGACTATTCATATATGATAATCGCATTTGTCGTTCGAGTTTTACTTTAAAACTCTTTTATTATACCTTGTTACATCCAAACGGGTTGTAAAGACAATTGAACACCGTTAAAGTGAACACGGATTAGCATTGTATTCGCCCATAGTCACTTATATGAGGTGACGTCTCGAAGTGACTAGAGTGTGATGCGATTGATGGCAAGTTCAAGTGCCATAGAGTCATGTGAGATGACTAGTCGATCACATAGGCAGATGTTAGGAACACTTTGTCGGGCCCAGTGACCGCTTATAGAGTTTCGGCAAATTTATAAAGCCTGGTCGTGGCGAGAGCTACTATAGTATTCTAATGAGTCGATTCTTTTGACTAAAGACTGTTCACCTAAAATGACACAGTTTCAGATTAACTTTGATTTGTGTTACTACGACCTTCGTAAATGGGGTCAAATGGGCATATTTTGGGTTATGATGGCTGTGGCTAGTCGAAGGGAATAAGTGCGATAGGAATTGTCCACCCCCTTGTCAGGGTTAAAACAATATCTCAGGGCCACTCGAGGAGTAATTAATTGGAAATGCGTGGCCACGCTCGGAAGGTATCCATGGTGGATAAATTCCGGTCAATCAGTTATTCTCCAGATCGAGGAAACCACTCTCGATATGATCACTTGCAAGTACGACCCGAAAGACACCTTGCATTGAGTGAGAGATAGTAATAGGACAAGAGAATTGGTGGCGCACACTTGTCGAGGACAAGTGGGAGATTGTTGGGAAATGTGTCCTCAACAATAGTGCGATCACATGATTTAAATATCATTATTAAATCTCATTACAAGAATACGAAAGGGATGATACATTACATATATAGTCAATTGGCCCACACATATCGGTAATGACTGGTGGCTAGAGTTTGACATTACCGTGTCGTGCGACGGTGGTGATCGATTGATCCCTTGAGGTCACACCTAAAGGACGATTCCCTTAATTGAAAAGGTTAATTAGTTGTATACCGATACAGATTAATTAATTCCTTAAAATTGAACAATTCGATTTGTGAGAGAAAATATTGATATCTTATTTTAATGAGATTAAATAAGATTTATTTTAGTAATAAAATGTTTTATTACTAAAATTGTTTATTGTTTGAGAAACAATAAAGATAAGAATGAATGGTTGATTATAATTACAAGACATTGTGAATTATAATTATATGACCCATTTTATTTACGTGATCAAGTATCACTAGTCAATTTGTTGAATATAATTTAATTAATTTATAAAATGATATTTATGTGATAAATATGCATTTAATTAATTAGTAACATGTATCATACTACATGTGACATTTTGTGTGACAATTGACAAAATAAAATGGTAGTCCATTTTAAGACATGGACCGAAATGAAGGATGTCATGGTGGTGTATAGTTGATTATTTTATGAGATAATGCAAGTGTAATCATTCCTACACACACTAGCCTTACATACCTACAATATTGATAAGACAAAAAGAAAAAGCAAGATGCTCTCCCTTGACCTCTCATGGGCTGGCTCTACTACTCCTATTAGAGGAGTTTTAGTTCTTTTTCTTATTATTCTTACACTACCATTCATCTACATGCAATTGTTCATGTATTTTTCTCCTCTCTCTTTTATCTTTATCATGAAGATGAGATTTTAATTGAAATTGTTCATGTAAGATTACTAAAATTATCAAAGTAATATATGAGTATTAGTAATCAAATTTAAGGTAAACCACAATATAAACATCTAGTACATGTTAGTTTGTGGGATTAAGGGATTATCTTGGGTGCTACTAATTGGAGAATCTCTACTTTGGGATTTTTTTATGTTCATCCATTAATGGAAAGCTCAAGAACTAACAAGAAGGAGATCTTGTTGGTGCCCAATATGACCGAATTTCATATGGTGAGAAAATGTTTTCTTATCTTCTTTTATTTTAGTTTGCATGCATAAGATCACCATTAATTTTATGAGTAAATTAAAATGGAACATATATGAATATGTTAAGTATATAGATCTACTTTTCCTTCACCAATTTCATGTAAACTTTTATTTTTATTTTAATGAAAGCTGTGCGCATCTAAAAATTAAAAAAAATAAAATAAATAATAATAATAATAATAATAATAATAATAATAATAATAATAGTAATAATAATAGTAATAGTAATAGTAATAGTAATAGTAATAGTAATAGTAATAGTAATAGTAATAGTAATAGTAATAGTAATAGTAATAGTAATAGTAATAGTAATAGTAATAGTACTAGTAATAGTAATAGTAATAGTAATAGTAATAGTAATTTACAAATATGATAGTAATAGTAATAATAATAATAATAGTAAAAATGAATTTTACATAGAGAATCTAAAAAAATGTTTTTAGAAAGAGAAAGCTCTAGCTTCTCTCTAGATTTTCTAGGGTTTTGATTACAAAATGGCAAGAAAAATCCCAAAAAAATCACAATCTAAAAACAAATTAAAAACAAAAGCAAAATTGAGACTTTCATTTACTAATTGTACTGATCATAATCTCGATATGGAACAAGGTTCATCCTCTCAGAATTGTTTAGGGATTCCACAATCAGCTGATGCCCAGAAAACTCGAGAAGTAAGCGAAATTGTGGGAATTCCGGTGATTAATCTAGATACAATCGTTGATGCTGATGAGATTATTCCACCGTCTGATGAGGCTCCTGAGACAACTGCTGAGGTTGAAGAGATTGTTCCACCGTCTGATGAGGGTCCTGAGGCTGATTGGACCGAAGTAAGAGGTAAGAAATCTCCAACTGCTGGTCAGAATTTACTACAACTTACTAATGAGGATGTTGAGTCGGAAGTGCAATTTTGGGATACTGTTGTCGTTTGCTATGTCCTTGGTGGAAATCCTCCTTGGGAACTGATAGACGGGTTTATCAGGAAGATTTGGGGGGTTTATAAATTTGATAAAATATCGTTTCTCCCGAATGGCGTCTTCCTGGTAAGATTTCCTACTAAGGAGTGTCAGTCTCTAGTACTACAACAGGGATTTCCAATGTTTGATAACAAGCCTGTAGTTGTTAAGCCTTGGTCTGAATCATGTAGTTTGCATAAGGAGAGAGTCAAAGCTCTGCCAATCTGGCTTCGTCTTTGTGGGCTTCCTTTGAAGTTTTGAGGCAAATCTAGCCTTGAAAAACTTGCTGGGCTGTTGGGTAAATTCCTTAAGAGGGATGGAGCCACATAAGATAAAACTAGGTTGGGATTTGCTAGACTTTTGGTGGAAGTTGAGGTTGGACAAGCTTTTCCTGATAAACTGCATTTTAGAGATGAAAAGGGGAAGGAAATCAGCATCCTGGTGGAGTATGAATGGAAACCTTCATTTTGTGATACATGTAAGGGTATAGGTCATACAAAGGAAATGTCTAAGAAACGAGTCATAGGGCCTAATCCTAACCCACCTGTGGTGAAGAAAATCTGGAGAGCTATTCCTAAACCACCTGTGACAGTCAGAGTTAGTCAAACACCTAAGCCACCTGAAGTTCCATTTGGAGGGCCTACTTTTCATAATTCTGCGATGATTACACCTGTGACTGTCATACAGCAAGTGTCCAGACAGGAATTTGCTAGGGCAGGCAGCTCGTCACCTGTTAAAACCTATGTTGAGGCAATCACTAAGAGTTCAAATATGTCTGGTAGTCAAGAACAGTTGGAAGGGAGACAGGAGGATCCAACAGGAATAGGTAATGAATAATATAGGGAGTTGGAATGTTAGAGGAATAAATGGGGCCAATAAACAACAAGACGTTAAAAAGTTTCTTTATCATAATAATATTGGTCTCTATGGTCTAGTTGAAACTAAAGTTAAGGATCATGATTTTCTTACTATTTTGCATAATTTAGGACTTCATTGGGAGGGTATTAATAATAACAATCTGCATAATGGAGGAAGAGTATGGGTCATATGGGATCCTCAGACTTTTGGGGTTACTTTACTTCATAAAACTGCTCAAGCTATTACTGTGAGTGTGACTGAGCTTGCTATGGGGGATACTTTCACATTTACAGTTGTATATGGTTCTAATGATGATGAAGAAAGGAATGAGTTATGGGAGCATTTAAGGGATATGCATGATCAATATAAGGGTCCCTAGGGTGTTTGTGGGGATTTCAACAATGTGTTGGATTTTAATGAAAGAATAGGCAGAGAGGTTACTTGGGCTGATATTGCTAATTTCAGAAGCTGTGTCAATTACTGTGGTTTAACTGATATCAAGGGGCAGGGTGCTTTTGTCACTTGGAACAATAAACAAGTGCCTGCCTCTAGGGGTTTTTCAAGAATTGACAGGTTCATGGTGAATGCTGATTGGCTGGATGTCTACCCTGAAGGTTATGCTCATTTCTTACCTGAAGGGCTCTTTGATCATAATCCATGCGTTTGTTACAGGAGGTTGACTAGAATGAGGAGGAAAAATCAGTTTAAATACTACAATATGTGGAGCTTGGCTCCTGATTTTAAGACTGTGGTTAAGGATTCGTGGGATCAGCCTGTTCTGGGAACTCATATGTACATTCTGGTTTCCAAGTTAAAAAATTTGAAAGCTCCTCTTAAATCTCTCAATAGGAATGGTTTCTCTGATGTGGATAAGGCTGCTGGCATTGCTAGAAGTTTGTTGGAAGAAATTCAGATTCAGCTTCACAATAATCCTGGAGATCATGTTTTGAGCAATGCTGAAAGAGAAGCAGCAAATACTTACAGGCACTTGTGTAAAGTTCAATATAGTTTTCTGAGCCAAAAAGCAAAAGTGGATTGGTTAAGGTTTGGAGATGAGAACACTAGGTATTTTCATAGTCAGATCAGATCTAGACAAGTCCATAATAGGGTTATAAATATCACTGGAGGTGATGGTATCAATTATAGCACTTGTGATGGGATTGAGAAAGCATTTCTGGACTACTACAAAAGCTTATTGGGGACTTCGTTACCTACTGTGCATGTTCATGTTCCTACGGTTAGAACTGGGAGAGTGGTTACTGAGGCTCACAACAATATTCTGTTGACCCCTGTGACTTCAGCTGAAATAAAAGAATGTTTATTCTCTATTCCTTCTACTAAGTCACCTGGACCAGATGGGTACTCGATCCAATTTTTCAAAGACTCCTGGGATGTGGTTAGAGATGATGTTATAGTTGCTGTTCAAGATTTCTTCACTCATGGGAAAATGCTCAAGCAAATTAATACTATAACTCTTACTCTTATTCCCAAGCTTTCAAATCCTGTTAGTGTGCTGGACTTTTGCCCAATTGCTTGTTGTAACACCATATACAAGACTGTGGCCAAAGTGATTTGCAAACGACTGAGCATGGTTTTCCCAGATATAGTGAGTGAGAGTCAAGGGGGATTTATTAAAGGACGAAACATTGTTGAGAATGTGTTGATTTGTTAGGATTTAGTTCGTCTTTATAATAGGAAGGCTGCTTCACCACGTTGTATGATCAAAATTGATCTGAGAAAAGCCTATGACTCAGTTGAGTGGTGTTTTCTAGAACAAATGATGGGTGCTCTACAGTTTCCTCAGAAGTGTATTGATATGGTGATGATGTGTGTTACCAGTCCTTCTTATTCCCTAAATGTTAATGGCAACCACTTTGGATTCTTCCCTGGGAAGAGAGGATTGCGTCAAGGAGATCCTATTTCCCCTTTACTCTTCACTCTATGTATGGAGTATTTGTCAAGGATTCTTGGGGTGGTTGCTCAGCAGGACAGCTTTAAGTTCCATCCTCTTTGTGCTTCTCTGAGGTTGAATCATTTGCTCTTTGTAGATGATTTGTTACTCTTCTGCAAAGGAACAGATGTCTCTATTATGTGGATGCTGAGGGCTTTCTCTACCTTCTCTGCAGCATCAGGTCTAACTCATAATAAAGCTAAATCTGAGATGTATTTTAATGGGGTGCCAACTAGTACAATTGATCCAATTCTGCAAGTATCAGGCTTCCACAGAGGATCACTTCCTTTTAAGTATTTGGGGGTGCCCATATCCTCCAAGAGACTGAGTAAGAATGAAGGATATAAGCTGACAGAGAGGATTGTAGCTCGAATCAGGGGATGGGGTGCTAAGCATCTCTCTTATACAGGACGCTTAACTTTGGTGAATGCTGTTCTGAACAATTTACATGCTTACTGGGCAACTATTTTCCTGATTCCTAGCAATATTATGAATAAAATTACCTCTATTTGTAGGAACTACTTATGGAGTGGTTATTCTGATTATAAGAAGGTGCCTAACATCAGTTGGTCTACTTGTTGTTTGCCCAAAGTTGAAGGTGGCCTGGGAATTAAAGAGGCAAAAGTTTGGAACAAAGCTTTGTTAGGTAAATATGTGTGGTGGCTTGCTAAAAAAAGGGACCATCTCTGGGTCAAATGGGTGAGTAATATTTATATGAAAGGGATAGCTTGGACTGACTATAAGGCCCCTGTGGATTGTAGCTGGTCCTGGAAAAAGCTCACTCACATAATGGACACTTTCAAGCAAGCCTACACCAACAATAATTGGCTCAATACAACTGCTGAGTACACTGTTTATGCAGGATATGATTGGTTGCGAGTTAAGGAACCTGCTATTGATTGGAACTACGTCTGTTGGAACCCTCTGAATATCCCCAAATGCTCTTTTATTTTCTGGGAATTCATGCATCATAAACTTCCTACGAAAGATAGATTGATTAGAATGGGGCTTACTATTGATCAAACTTGTGACATCTGTGCCAGCCAACCTGAGACTATGATTCATGTCTTTTATGAGTGTGAATATGGGAAGCTATGCACCAGATTATTGCAACAAGCCCTGCACTGTAAGTTTCGTCTTCAAGATTATAATTTGTGGTACTCTAAGGGTAGAGGTGCTACTAAGCTGCAGAGGAATTACATAGGGGCCTGTCATGTTGCCCTTGTGTACTGGTTATGGAGAATGAGAAATGAAGCGAGAATGGAAGCTTCCATTAGAAGACCTGAGCATCTTGTGAACAAGATACTTAGTGATGTTAAGACTAGATTTCTAAAAGTTAATGTCTCGATGTTGTTAGCTAAAGATAGAAGTTGGTTTCAGTCTCTTTAGTGATAGCTATAGAGTAGATGATATGCTATAATGTAATTACCCCATTTTTGCAGATATATATATATATATACTTAACTTTCCCCCCCAAAGAATTATGAAATTTCCTAGTACCTTCCTTATACCTATCTTCTACTAGTATATGATGTAGAACGCGTAGGTTTTGAACGAACGAATTAGGGTTTGTAGAATTTTGCAGCGGAATTGTTGATTGTATTGTGAATGTAATGTGTGATTTGATGATATTGTGTGGATATTGTGAATAAAGAACCGAAAATAAGGGATAGAATAAATAATCTTGTTCTAACCTCGCAAGGTTATAGCTCGATTTGCTATAACTCAGCATCGCAAGGAAGAGTCCTAATCTAATCTCCCAAGATTGACACGAGTTTTACGAACTGTAAACTTTATTGTATTTCTGAAATATCCTGAAAAATAAGGCCACAATCGGTCCTTATTTATAGTCCTACTCGATGTCACAATCTGACTCGAGATCCAATCCCTTAACTTGTCTAAAAAGTTATCTAACTCTTTCCTAAACTAACTAGGAATAGGATTATTAAACTGAAATTAAACTAATAATAATCTAACTAGAATTAGGAAATAACAAGTTTCCTAACTCGACTAGGATAAATTAGTTTTCCTAATCTTATTCGAAAATAAAATAGAGTTGATTTAGGAAAACTAAAACAGACTCGACCTAGGAAATACTAGCTAATACTCCTACACATCTTTGGAATCCGTGTAAGGCAGCCTTGGAGTTTATGCTATTCAGCTCCTTTGTCGTTGTACTCTTCATTCCATAATGCTCCCGCATCATACTCCCCTTCTTCAAAAAAAGAATCGACCCGATTCTTGGACGAACGACCTCCCGGATCAAATACGAACCTTAAAAATCTGGATGCAAAATCTTTGATGGGTAATAGCAATGATCTCAGATCATCTTTAAGCTCATCATCCTCGATGCCAACTTCAAGGTCATCTATATTGATTGATTTCAGACTCCTCTCGTGCCTTTGCCGCTTGAACCATCTTTTTTTGTGTCTTCCCAGCTTGTGCCTGCCCCTTTCGCGCCTCTTAAACTATCTTTGCTTGTGCCTTCCACCCCACCACCCTCCATGCACAAGTATATAAAATTCGAAATAGCACTTGCTTGAGCTAATCAGACCACCGTGAACAACTTCAGAAATCGATCTCATGAAGAAATAGCATTGACATTCATCACCATATAGTTTCTTATCAATTGATATTTCAAGGGGCGATTGATAACGTTCTTTGTATTGAAAATTTGAACAATCATTACCATCTAATAATACCTTACCCAACATCATATTAGCTTTGTTGGGTTCATGAATAGACAGATTTGAAAGTTCATGAAAAAGGTTACATTAACCTTATCCGAGGTTATAGTACCCTTGGTTGAGGTTATAGTACCCTTGGTTAAAGTTATAGTACCCTTGGTTGAGGTTACATTAACCTTGAGCTGTTCATCCGCGTCTTCTACGTACTCCTCTTCTTCATGAATATTAGTAAAATTTTCAGCCTTTTCTTTTTCAATCTGATCACCTTCATCTAATGGCTTGACAATACATATAAATATATCGTCTTCCTCATTTACTTCATCATTCGGAATCTGACAGTCTTTTAGACAGACTTCTGGACTGTTCGTTTGGATAAGGTCTGTCGTCTCTACAATTTGACAGTAGTCTGGACTGTTCTTTGTCGTCTCTCCATGTTTTTCTGCTCCTGTTTCGTGAGCAACTTTAGGAGATTCAATCTTTATCACCTCTTCCTTTGCTCCACAAGATTGATTACGTTCACGCTCCCACTTCTCGTATTTGGATGAAAGCTGATCAATTCTACTTGTTATGTCTTCCCATAACAATTCTTCCTCATATTCCTCCAACTTCTTCAATGCTTGCCTGAGTTTTTTTCGAGACATGATTTCGTTCTTCCCAAGATTAATTTGTTAAGAAACAAATTTGAACATAGCTCTGATACCAATTTGATGTAGAACGCGTAGGTTTTGAACGAACGGATTAGGGTTTGTAGAATTTTGCAGCGGAATTGTTGATTGTATTGTGAATGTAATGTGTGATTTGATGATATTGTGTGGATATTGTGAATAAAGAACCAAAGATAAGGGATGGAATAGATAATCTTGTTCTAACCTCGCAAGGTTATAGCTCGATTTCCTATAACTCAGCCTCGCAAGGAAAACTCCTAATCTAATCTCGCAAGATTGACACAAGTTTTACGAACAGTAAACTTTATTGTATTTCTGAAATATTCTGAAAAATAAGGCCACAATCGGTCCTTATTTATAGTCCTAATCGATGTCACAATCTAACTCGAGATCTAATTCCTTAACTTGTCTAAAAAGTTATCTAACTCTTTCCTAAACTAACTAGGAATAGGAATATTAAACTGAAATTAAACTAATAATAATCTAACTAGAATTAGGAAATAAAAAGTTTTCTAACTCGACTAGGATAAATTAGTTTTCCGAATCTTATTCGAAAATAAAATAGAGTTGATTTAGCAAAATTAAAACAGACTCGACCTAGGAAATACTAGCTAATACTCTTACACATCTTTGGAATCCGTGTAAGGCAGCCTTGGAGTTTGTGCTATTGAGATCCTTTGTCGTTGTACTCTTCAATCCATAATGCTCCCGCATCATACTCCCCTTCTTCCAAAAAAGAATCGACCCGATTCTTGGACCAACGACCTCCCGGATCAAATACGAACCTTACAAATCTGGATGCAAAATCTTTGATGGGTAATAGCAATGATCTCAGATCATCTTTAAGCTCATAATCCTCGATCCCAACTTCAAGGTCATCTATCTTGATTGATTTCAGACTCCTCTCGTGCCTTTACCGCTAGAACCATCTTTTTTTGTGTCTTCCCAGCTTGTGCCTGCCCCTTCCGCGCCTCTTAAACCATCTTTTCTTGTGCCTTCCACCCCACCACCCTCCATGCACAAGTATATTAAATTCGAAATAGCACTTGCTTGAGCTAATCAGACCACCGTGAACAACTTCAGAAATCGATCTCATGAAGAAATAGCATTGACATTCATCACCATATAGTTTCTTATCAATTGATATTTCAAGGGGCGATTGATAACGTTCTTTGTATTGAAAAATTGAACAATCATTACCATCTAATAATACCTTACCCAACATCATATTAGCTTTGTTGGGTTCATGAATAGACAGATTTGAAAGTCCATGAAACAAGGTTACATTAACCTTATCCGAGGTTATAGTACCCTTGGTTGAGGTTATAGTACCCTTGGTTAAAGTTATAGTACCCTTGGTTGAGGTTATATTAACCTTGAGCTGTTCATCCGCGTCTTCTACGTACTCCTCTTCTTCATGAATATTAGTAAAATATTAGTAAAATATTACATTAACCTTGAGCTGCAAATGCAAAACACTCCTATTCTTCATGAATATTAGTAAAATATTACATTAACCTTGAGCTGTTATATTAACCTTGTTGTGTTTTGCATTTGTAGGTGGTTTGTTTTTTTTTTTGGATTTTGTCCATTTTGCGCCGTCTTAATGCCAAAATTTTGGCTGACGTTTTTGTTTTGTCCTGATTGAAGGGGAGTGTTCTGGGCACACTAGGTACATTGTCGAGGCTCTAGAGCGGGAGGATGATCCTGGAGGAGGAGAGACAATTGTTGCCTTGTCCTTGTTGATTTATGTTTCTCCCTGCCGGCCTTTGTCCAGCCTTTGATCACATGTTGATCATTGGCTTTCGTCTGCAGAACTTTGGACGTCTGATGGTTGGGGTTAACACCAGTGTGTCGTTCTACGTTGCCATTTTCAGTCGTCATTGAATTCTGATTATTGGGTTTCAACACCGGGGTGGCAACCTCTGTTATGGCTCCTTTTCATCGCTGAATTCCGACGATTGGGGATTAACGTCGGGGTGATGCACTGAGTCACAATTCTTGATCGTCATGTCGTCCGAAATCTTCCAGGCATCATTTTCTTTTTTGTTTCGGGGTAGGAATGATGTATTACCATCATGGTAACCACCTCTGCTTCCGCGGTTACTCCTTTATTTTCCGTGTTATTCCCTTTCTTTTATGATTAGAAGGATAGGGAGTGCTTAGTTCAGTAGGTGGCGGATAACCCCTAGTCCATTGTTTTAGGCCAGTCTCTGTATGATAAATACTTGTACCGGATCCTCTTTATATGGTCAGTCGTTTGTCTCAAACGTGTGTTGATGTATTTTGCGTGAGGCGGCTTGTATATATGTGTTTTTGGTTTGTAGTTTATTTTTTTTGGCTTTTTTGTGTTGTTTTTCGGAGAAGCACGGTCGGCGGCTGATTCCCCTTTGTATTGCATTTGTTCATGCATCGTTAGTGTAGAAAACAGGCAACAGGTAGCACGTATGCACACACGTAATCACGCAAAAACATTTGACAAAAATAACCACGATGACTCGAAGTTAAAATTTGAAATTCGAAAAGAAATCTTAAAAATTCTGCGACAGGTCGTCACGTTTGGATTTTCCAAAAGAAACTGATTTGTTATTTTCAGCAATTAACTCGTGTTTGAATTAAATTGCATCGAATTTTGCCTAAAATTGATTTGCAACTCGAAAAACTAAAACTCAAACCGTCACGGGTGAATTTTAAAAGAAATTTTGCGAGTGTATTTGATTTGATATTTCTGAGATCAAGACTCGGATTTGCAAGAGTTTGAATTTTTGAATGAAATTCACGTCGCGTTATGAATTCTCTATTTTTGTGGAAAATACGAAAAACCGAAATTTTTTTGAAATTTTCGACTGACATGGAAACGATCCGTCGCGGGTCGGGCCGACTAGCCCTTTCCCCCTAAAAAAAGAGAGAAAACCCGTATGTTTAAAGCTGCGTCATGGAAACCGTGTCGGATTTCGTAAAACGCCAAAACAAGAAAATGTGAGTGTGAGAAAACACAAAAATTCCCAGATAGGCCCGAAAAGGCGCGAGCCTTAAGGCGAGAGAATCTACGTGTCAGGAAGAAACACAACTTGATAGGGACAAATTAAGGTGTGGATCATGAGGACCAGCCCAAAGAGGCGCGAGGCCAAGGGCGATGGAAGTGAGCTTCAACTTTTTTTGGAAAAAAGCGCTGATTATTTTGAATAAATAGGGATGTTTGTGTTTCATTATTTCATCTTCCGAAACACGAAAAACATCTCAAAAACCTTTCTTCTTCTTCCACAAAATAAATCATGGATGCTTTCGAAAATAGGGTGCGACATTGGTGATACCTGTCGATGTGAGTATCAAAAATAACATTTATAATTTTCCGAACTAAAACTAGCAAGTGGTAGTAAGGGTCGACCCGCAGGAAGGTAGGGAGATAATAGTTGCTTTACATTTCAGTCTATCGGTAACAGTGAGGGGGGGGGGGGGGGGGTTTGATGTGAATTATAACTAAAACTAATAACATAAACTAAATAAATAAATAAAAGTTGCAAAAGATGTAAACAATGATGAAAGAAATGCTAAAACGGTCGGTTCACTATAGCTGCGATGGCACATAAACCTAGGTAAGTCCGAAATACAGTCGTGTAGGATGGGTAAAACAAGTCCTCTCGGTCCAAGTTAACTAGTAGCTCCTTTCGGCCTATGCTACCAGTCCCTAAGTCTCACTAATGCTAGCTCTCGCCCCGAATAGTGATTCCTAAAGCCTAAATTACATTATCTTTCGATCTCATCAATTTAGTCGTCTTAATTCGTTAATTAATGCCCTTCCTTATCTTTCGATCTACGGGTTGGTCAAAACTAAGCATCTAACAAGTCTCCTCTCGGTCTCTTTGTTAAATATTGCACTTAATGAAATTAACGATGCTAATCAAACATGAAGTCAGTCGATCGACTAACCGGCTCAGTCGACCGACTAGTTAAGCTAGTCGATCGACCAAGCCCTAATTCGGGGTCACCTATTCTAATACCATCTACGCCATAGATCCCCTACATCTTAGCAAGGGGTGTTTAGCTAGACATATTGACGACAATAATAACAGTAAAATTTATAAACAAAGCAAATGATTTCATAATTAAATTAACTAAACAAATAATTAACATGAAACGGTAAATTGGCTTTCGGAAAACTAAACTAGCAAGAACTAAACTACGGGGGAAATAAATGTAAACTGAAATTAAGGAATAGAGTTACCGAAGCAAAGGAATAAGCAATGAATCCGAAAGTAAGATGAGAACTTTGTTGAGAATTCTAACTACGAATCACTAATGTATTATAGGAACTGAATTAAACTAAGCTAATGAATGATAGATCTATCAAGCAGCAGGTAAAGTTACGTTATATAGGAAAATAACATAACCTATTCCTAAACCTAATTCTAATTGGGCTTCAGTCTCTCGTCTTTTAAATTGCGCATCAGCTCGTGGAGTGGTCGATCGACCACTGAGGCCAGTCGATCGACCACATGCGCTGTACAGAATTGCATTCTGACGATTCCTGCAGCGCGCACCGATCTTAAAACAGCTGCTATTTCTTTGTTTTTTGGTCAAATCAGGCGTTCTACGCGGAGTTGGAAAGCTAAGAGGATAAGCTTTCACCTCCAATTGGAATCACTCGATTATCTGCTCTAGAATGCGAGATATAGCCATCTGAAGCAGCCTGCAATGTCGAGAAGCATTCTGACTGTCTATAGACCATGTAGGTCAATCTATAGACCACTGTAGCTGGTAATCCGCTTCTAAAACTCTCGCAAATATGTCTTTCAGGCCTTGCAATGCGCACCAAGTTCGCTTCCTGAGTCACTACTTCATGTCAAATGCAATGCTAAGTACTTAGGGACGGATTCGGCTCGATTTCCGCTGGATTCTTCACATTTCTGCAATATTATACAAAAACACGAAAGTAGACGGAAACAGGGAAAATAGTAGCATAAACTACATAATTGAGCTCTGAAATGCGTGTGAAATAGGGTGTAAAACATCATATTTAGGACACGTATCAAACTTCCCCAAACCAAACCCTTGCTTGTCCCCAAGCAAAAACTAGACTCGACTCTAAAACTTAATTGGAACGAGTTCAATCTCAGAGCGAAATGCAAACTGTAAAGCCTAAACCAGTTTAATCCTAGAACTAACAATCAATTAGCAATATGAATCATGCAATTGAGTTATATAGTCGTTAAAAACTGCTGAACCGTCAACTATAGAGACTTATCATCATGGACTCTCACGGGCCGCTCATATCACACATAAGCACAGGTGAAAATATGTAAAAGATAGAAAGAAGTAATTTTGTAGTGACACTCACCTAACTACGACCTATAAGAACATGCCTGCAGTCTAATATGAAAATAATCTTTACAACCGTACATATGCATTCCAACCAAACAAATGACCATGACACATGCCGAGGTAAATATGGATATGTGAGGTAAGGGTAAGAAGGGGCTAAGACGAATTTGGTAAAAACATAGTTAAAAGCCAAGCTAGTAACTAAGGGAACCAAACTAATAAATCATCCCAACTTATTGCTCAAAATTTCAATCGAAACAGTGCTAATAGCAAGCACAAATCTTACAATCTCCGATATAATTGTAATTCCCCAAATGATGATAATAAAGCATGGGAATAAAATCACCAACTAATCAAAACTCCAACCATGTGATTTTATTTTCTTTTTTCTCGGGCTTCAGTCGATCGACCAAGATGACTAGTCGATCGACCGCCCTCTACAGTACAGCATGCGTTTCTTTTTTTTCTTTTTCCTTTTTTTTTTCTTCTCTTTTTTTTTCAAGTTCTTTTTTTTCCTTCTTTCCTTCCTTTTTCAACTTCCCAACATCATCTCAAAATGAACATTAGCTACCAAAAACAAAGTAACAATCCCAAGAACATAAACTACTAGCTTGACAAGGGCAGGCTAAGTGTAGGATGTAGTTATCGGGACAAAAAGGCTATTTCTGGCAGTATGAGGCTTATGGGAAAAATGAATAAGGAGGTGACCTCTTTCACATGTGTCAACAAACCACAGAACGAATGCATACAGGTATTAAGCAGATTAAGTTCATATTTATGCAAATTGATGTAACATGTCTCATAAGGAGTACTACTCACAATCGTAGATAAACTGGTCATGAATGACACTAGTTATAAGCTCTAAATCTCAGAAAATGATGTAGTTTGCCAAAAATCAAAGTCAAGTTTAAAGTTCAACAAGAAATTTAACGAAAACTCGTAGACTATGCAAATATGATTTTACTAATAACATGTCAATTAGCAAGGCTTAGGCATAAACGGCTGAAAATTCAATGTCATCATTGAAATACTACCGTTCCGACTCGACCTATATGCTGAAATAAACGTGCATTTTTGGAATTTTTGAAAGTTTTTCAATTTGTTTTTGGATTTTTTGTATATATAAGAGAAAAGAAATAACAAATGCAAACTGAAGTGCAATAAACGTGAAACAGAAATGCAATTAAACATGTGAATGCAATGCAAAACCCTTCCCCAAACCAAATCACACAATGTCCCCATTGTGCAAAATCATATAATGAAAATAGCAAAGGAATTGGGATTTTGCGATAAATAACTAAATAAGACATGAAGAGGACTCGAAAACTCACAAGACTTTAAGCGCAGCAAAAGGAAACCTCCCCAAACCAGCGTGAGCTAGGAGGTTTCGGTAGCCAGCAGTGCTACCATAAAGTACCTGAAAAGACAGAAAATATCGCGCATTATCCGAGAAAACAAAAATGAAGCGGTAAATTACGTGCAAAGAATTAAATTGAAGAAAGAAGTACAACAGCTACAGTGGTCGATCGACCAATGGTCCTGGTCGATCGACCAGTTCACGATGATCAAAGGGTACTGTACTGCTGAGGGCAGTCAATCGACTAGCTAGGTCAGTCAATCGACTGACCTACCTGACGAAACAGCTTCTTTCTTTGAATTAACTCAATGAGTTGAGTTAACTTGGTCTAATAACCTGTAAATGCACATAAAAACGCGCCCAAAATTGCGCTAAACCCAATTGTAACAGTCTAAAGACGGAAATTAAACTAAGCACACACTAAGAGTTCTTATTTATTTTTCTTAAACAACTACGAATTTTATTCGCAAAACTAAACAAATCACATCCGGGTTGCCTCCCGGCTAGCGCTGGTTTCAGAACGGTCCCGCTCGACCTCTTTTTCTTCAGCAGCTTACTCTAATGGAGCCCAATCAAAACAACTTAAGGCTCTCAGCAACCTATCATACATCTGCGCATGTGCTACACAAAATAGTAAGTAGCACCATAAGATAGAAATAACATAGGAAATCAAAATGTAAAAACATTTAAGCCTAACAATTTTCCTATGGCAGCTCCTAAAATCAACCACAAAATAATTCTGCCCTCGAGCTAAGGGCAGAATATAAAAGCTCAAATTATCCGCAGGTGGAAATTTAGAGAGCTCTGGAGCAATTGACTCAAAAATAACGCGAGTAGAATTAAGATGCTCAGACGGGTATGAACTGTGAGGTGGAGAAGTCTGGTCATCCAAAGGAGAAGGTGGATAATCATCCCAAATACAAGGGGCGGTAAAGTCAAATGGGTCAATCGGGTCCTCTATAATAGGTTCATCTATAATATCGTCATACACATCCCAATTAACCTCAAGACTGTCAAAATTTTCCTCCTCACTCTCCTTATCGCTAGACTCGTCAAGTCGGAGATTCTCAAAGAGATCCTCCAAATCGACCTCACTATCAGTGCAAGAATCATAAAGGGGTTATAAACTATCCTTATAAAAAGGATTGTCAACCACGCTAGTGGTCTCCTCTATGTCTCCGTCAGCATTTCCTAGATTGGTTTCTAAGGTCTCACCCACCCCCTCATCTGAGTCAACATGAAGAGAAAAAGTAGGTTTAAGAGATTCAGTAGCAAACCAATTAAAGAACTCTAATACCTCAATTACGGGGATTCCTTCGAAATCCCACTTACCTATAGACTCAAGGTATGCTCGCGTAAGTCTTTCATATACCGGAAAATAGTGCAGCATATTTGGAGATCAGAAAAGGAATCTCGTATGGGCTCAATAAACTCCCAAAGTCTGGCTAAATAAGCACCAAAGATTTCATCCTCTTCCTGTGGAAAACTTAGAACATGAAACATGAAAACGGTCTCAAGGAACCGAAGTTCCCTGAGACTAAAGAAAGAAAGACTAAAATCAAAAACAACTAAAACTAGCGCTGCCTCCCCGACAACGGCGCCAAAATTTGATATCTGTCGATGTGAGTATCAAAAATAACATTTATAATTTTCCAAACTACAACTAGCAAGTGGTAGTAAGGGTCGATCCGCAGGGTGGTAGGGAGATAATAGATGCTTTATATTTCAGTCTATCGGTAACAGTGAGGGTGTGAATTATAACTAAAACTAATAACATAAACTAAATAAATAAATAAAAGTTGCAAAAGATGTAAACAATGATGAAAGAAATGCTAAAACGGTCGGTTCACTATAGCTGCGATGGCACATAAACCTAGGTAAGTACGAAATACAGTTGTGTAGGATGGGTAAAACAAGTCCTCTCGGTCCAAGTTAACTAGTAGCTCCTTTCGGCCTATGCTACCAGTCCCTAAGTCTCACTAATGCTAGCTCTCGCCCCGATTAGTGATTCCTAAAGCCTAAATTACATTATCTTTCGATCTCAGCAATTTAGTCATCTTAATTCGTTAATTAATGCCCTTCCCTATCTTTCGATCTACGGGTTGGTCAAAACTAAGCATCTAACAAGTCTCCTCTCGGTCTCTTTGTTAAATATTGCACTTAACGAAATTAACGATTCTAATCAAACACGAAGTCAGTCGATCGACCAGCTACCCCAGTCGATCGACTAACCGGCTCAGTCGACCGACTAGTTAAGCCAGTCGATCGACCAAGCCCTAATTCGGGGTCACCTATTCTAATGCCATCTACGCCATAGATCCCCTACATCTTAGTAAGGGGTGTTTAGCTATACATATTGACGACAATAATAACAGTAAAATTTATAAACAAAGCAAATGATATCATAATTAAATTAACTAAACAAATAATTAACATGAAACGATAAATTGGCTTTGGGAAAACTAAACTAGCAAAAACTAAACTACGGGGGAAATAAAAGTAAACTGAAATTAAGGAATAGAGTTACCGAAGCAAAGGAATAAGCAATGAATCCGAAAGTAAGATGAGAACTTTGTTGAGAATTCTAACTACGAATCACTAATGTATTATAGGAACTGAATTAAACTAAGCTAATGAATGATAGATCTATCAAGCAGCAGGTAAAGTTACGTTATATAGGAAAATAACATAACCTATTCCTAAACCTAATTCTAATTGGGCTTCGGTGACACCCCGCGATAAAGCGGAAAGTAAACTACTAAATATATGCGAAAAATGTGAAGTTTTTAAAACTTTTATTTAATAGATAGAGTTTAGCATGCGGGAGTCACGGACATTCGACAGAAGGAAAAGCGGAAATAAAAACAAGGGTCCATACAAATAAAACGGTCAAAAGTGGGGAAAATATATCCCTCGAATGACATAAAGAAATAGGTGAGTCTAAGCGGTAAATAAGAAATCTAAAAGTCCGGGGTACTCGCTAGCTCACACGTCAAACCCCATATAAGCATCTTCACCAACCTGTCATTCATGTAAACATGAAAGCCACAGTCAGTGGGGAGTAACTCAAGGTTCTCCCAACCACAAAACATCAAGATGAACATGACAAAACGCATAAACAAATGACCAGATTAAGTAAGATGAGAATGAGTTGAATTGTAACTATGCATATGAGCATACATGTTCAAAGATTCATAAATAAGGAAAAGGAATAAGGTAGGCAAGTAAGCAAAGCATAAACAAAGTTAAATAATGGAGGAAAATGTAAGAAGGCAAGATAAAGACCACTTAACCATGAGCACGTAATTCAAGGAGACATGACCAATATACCCATCCAAAATGCAAATCCTTTACTACACTCATCAAATATAATTTCCCCTGGTAGGACGACAATGATAATCACAAAGACTCAATCCTAGTCTAAATCTGGCCAGACTCTCGGGGCAGAACGGTCCCCGATTCGACATGCGGCAGAACAGTCCGCATCCAAGACTTTATCGACAGAACGGAAGTCGAGAACCCACAATCGGCAGAACAGTCCGAAAGAAGCGGAATAAATGAGCTAAATCCATACTTGGCAGAACGGCACAAGCAGGCATAAAAGCATGTCAAGCATATATGATGGTACTATGGCATTTCTACAAGAATGCGACTCATACAGGTAATTATTTATAATCGTCTTTTCATACTTGAACATATAAAATAAACATTTCATTTTATATTTATACATGTCGGTTAAATAAAATAAATAAAATATAACAGGTGGTAATGGATAATTTACGTCATGTGGAAATTTACGAAATGCAAACAATCCAATACAAGTGACAAATTGAGCCCAAAAATATAGGAATGGTGAGCCCACAAACATCAAGAAATTGAGTCCATGTAAAATAGAGAAGTGAGCCCAAAAGTGATCATAATTTGAGTCCAAGAGTTGAATGTTGGTGAGCCCAACATCAATATCCACAAAATAGAAAAGAATAAAATAAAATAAAATAAAAATAAAAATAAAAAAAGGAATGGCATCAGCATTCAAGGCATACAGGAAAGAAAGTGGGTGAGCAAAGAATTTCGCTCAATGAAATCATACAGGGAAGCAAGAATGCACGGCTCCTGTACTCAGACCCCTACTTGACAGTCCAAACTCGAGTTTTCCAAAGCGGTAAAAATCGAATATACATGTGACGGCATTAGCATGAGGACACAAACAGGAAAAACGATTCGAGGGACCGATTAATTCGTCTCAAAACAAAGTTCGAAAACTAGCATGGAACAATTTAAAGCCGTGGTTTAACGCTCTCATTTCAACTCCGTTTTAAGACGAGATTAAAACGGGGAAAACAAGTGTACATGTGACGATCCTAACATGAATAGAATGCGCACCAAAACCATTTCGAGTGACTGATTTGTCCCTCCCCAAAACAGCAGCAAAACGTCAAACGTACAGCACAAAAACCGACTTCCAGCAGCTTATTTTAGAACGGACTCGAGACGTAACAAGCAAGTAAGTTAGGGCGGTATAGACACACAAGGGGCGTAAATAAAGCCATCATCTTCAACATAAGAGAACTCAGAAAATCCAGCAGATATGAACATACAACTTACTCAGCAAGAAGAAAGCCATACACTATTTCTGAACTCGAAACCGGGTAAAAGAGAAGGAACAAGCAGTGAAACACGACCACCATGAAAGTTTACCACATGTACTTCAAAGAACACTTCTATACCCGAGAAATCATTCAAAGGTTTAAACTTTTACTATAAACACAGAAAAGTCGAGTAGAAAAGGCGAGTTTCCCGACGTTTGTCGAGTAACCTATCACCGTTACCTTAACTTTCTTCAATCTTCAAGGGAATGGTCTATTATGAACGAGTTTCCTTCGGGGTCCTCGAACTCTTCACCTAAAAACTGTAATAAGAGCCGAGTTAGTTTAAAAACGTCACATTTATGAGATGGGTCGAGACGGGAACTCCACAAGGCTATACCTTTCTTACCTTAAAAGATGAAGGAAGAGATAAGGAGAAGAATGGTGCAAGAATTATTGAGTTTGGTCGAAAATTGAGCGAGAAATCTAGGATTTTAGGACCGCCATTAATGGGTTCTTTTTGTGAGCTTGCTCTGGTTTTTTGTTTCCAGCTGCGGAAATGTTTGTGTGGTAGGGGTTCTATGCAATTACACAGTAGCTTTTTTTTTAAAAGAATGGGGTGTGTTGGCGGGCTGTGATTGGGTGAGGAGAGTGTGAGAGAGTAAATTTATCATTATTATATTAGTTGGGTGCCAAAATTGAGGGGCGTGTTGTCGACCCGGGATAGGTCGAGAGTGGATAAGTTTAGCCTCACATGTGAGCATGTGACGGTTCTTTGCTAGACGGAGGTTCGTCTTAAACCTACTATAATTTAAGACGGAATTTTATTATCAATATAGTTATTATTATTATTATTATTATTATTATTATTATTATTATTATTATTATTATTATTATTATTATTATTATTATTATTTCTATCCGACGAAAACGTATAATTTGTATAACGTAAGCTTTAAAACCTATAGCTTTAATTAAATTACTTTTATTAATATAATGAAATTAACTAGTTAAAGTAATATAAAAGTATTATTTTTCTTTATGAAAATTATACGAAAAGGGCGGGTGTTACAATCACCCCTCCTTTTAAAAAGTTCCGTCCTCGAAACTTGAAGTAAGAAAATTACCTTAAGAGAATAAATCCGGGTACTTGATACGCATAGAGGCTTCCGGTTCCCAAGTCACTTCTTCCACGTCACCGCACTTCCATAAAACTTTCAATAAGGGGACAACTTTACTCCTCAACTTTTTGTCTTTCTTATCCAAAATGCGAATCGGTCTCTCTTCGAAAGAAAGACTAGGCTCAAGCTCGGGAATATCATTTTGCAACACATGACTCGGGTCACTAATATACTTCCTAAGTTGAGACACATGGAACACATCATGAACTTTACCCAAACTCGGGGGCAAATCCAATTTATAAGCCACGGCACCAATCCTTTTCACCACATCATAGGGTCCAATGTACTTTGGACTCAACTTTCCTTTAACTCCAAATCTCTTTACTCCTTTCATAGGGGAAACCTTCAAGAACACTTTATCACCAATTTCAAACTCCAAGGGTCGACGGCGAACATCGGCATAAGACTTTTGGCGATCTTGGGCGGCTTTCATTCTTTCTCGGATGATCTTCACTTGGTCAATTGTTTCGGCTAACTTGTCGGGTCCTAGATCACGAACATCACTTGCTTGATTCCAACAAATCGGGCTACGGCACTTTCTTCCATATAAAGCTTCATAAGGAGCCATCTTGATAGAGGCATGGTAACTATTATTGTAGGAAAACTCCACCAAAGGTAGGCTCTTCTCCCAACTAATATGGAAATCAAGGGCACAAGCACGTAACAAATCTT
This sequence comes from Silene latifolia, assembly GCF_048544455.1. NCBI lineage: Eukaryota > Viridiplantae > Streptophyta > Magnoliopsida > Caryophyllales > Caryophyllaceae > Silene > Silene latifolia. Next base: position 88,277,878 of record NC_133534.1, read on the forward strand.
CAAGGGTCTGAATCGTCCTTTCGGTTTGTCCATCGGTAGCGGCATGAAAAGCGGTACTCATCAACAGCTTACTACCCATAGCATCTTGTAAAGCCTTCCAAAATCTCGAACAAAATCTTGGGTCACGATCCGATACGATCTCCTTAGGGACACCATGGTAACGAACAATCTCCTCAACATAGGCACTAGCAAGCCTATCTAGACTCCAAGTCTCTTTAATGGGAATGAACCTAGCACACTTGGTCAATCTATCCACAATCACCCATACGGCATCCTTTCCACCAACGGTCTTAGACAAGGCCATAACAAAATCCATAGAGACAGATTCCCATTTCCATAAAGGCACATCCAAGGGTTGTAGCAAACCTCCGGGTCTCTTGTGCTCAATCTTCACTTGTTGACAAGTGAGGCATTTCCCAACATAAGTCACAATGTCGTTCTTCATGTTAGGCCACCAAAATTGAAGCTTCAAATCCTTATACATCTTGTCTCCTCCGGGGTGGATCGAATAAGGGGATAGATGGGCTTCATCAAGAACTCTCTTTCTCAAGTTACTGGCGTCGGGGACATACATGCGGCTTTGGTAACGGAGATATCCACTAGCATCAATCTCACAATCTTTAGCTTTCCCTTCAAGAAGCTTGGCTTGGAATATTTTGAAAGTAGCATCATCAACAAGGTTATCACGGATTTCACGAAGAATAACGGGTTCGGCAACCATAGCACCAAGGTAATCAAAGCCACTTTCCACTATTTGCAAACTTAACTTACGAAACTCGGCACAAAGGTCATCAGGAAGCACACGGATGGCACTCAAGGAGTGAATTGACTTTCTACTAAGAGCATCGGCAACCACATTTGCCTTTCCTTCGTGATATAACAACTCCAAATCATAGTCATTCACTAATTCCAACCAACGGCGTTGTCTCATATTCAACTCCTTTTGGGTGAAAATATACCTCAAACTCTTATGATCGGTGTAGATACGGCAATGAACTCCAATGAGGTAGTGTCTCCACATCTTTAAGGCATGAACAACGGCGGCTAACTCAAGATCGTGAGTAGGGTAGTTCACTTCATGAACTCTCAATTGTCGCGAAGCATAAGCAACAACCTTCCTATTTTTCATGAGAACACAACCTAAACCCATATTAGAAGCATCACAAAACACATCAAAGTCCACTCCATCCTCGGGTATGGTCAACACGGGAGCGGTAGTCAATCTTCTCTTCAACTCTTGAAACGCTACTTCACAAGCTTCGGTCCACAAGAATTTGGTCTCTTTCTTCAAAAGTTGAGTCATCGGTCTAGCAAGCTTAGAAAAGTCCTTTACAAAGCGACGGTAATAACCCGCCAAACCCAAGAAACTACGGATCTCACCAACATTGGTCGGGCTCTTCCATTCCATCACGGCTTCAATCTTCGAAGGATCCACCATAACACCTTCCGTAGATATCACATGACCAAGAAATGACACCTTAGACAACCAAAATTCACACTTGGAAAACTTGGCAAACCACTTTTGACGACGAAGAATCTCTATGATTGTACGAAGATGATCGGCATGCTCTTCCTCGGATTTAGAAAAGATGAGAATATCGTCGATGAAGACCACAACGCACTTGTCCAGGAACTCACTAAAAGTTCGGTTCATTTGGTCCATGAAGATTGCGGGGACATTGGTTAAACCGAAGGGCATCCCCTTAAACTCGAAATGTCCATATCTCGTGCTAAAGGCGGTTTTTGGAATATCGGAATCACGAACGGGAATTTGATGATAACCGGATCTTAGATCAATCTTGGAGAACGTAGAGGCACCTTTGAGTTGATCGAACAAATCTTCAATCCTTGGTAGAGGGTACTTGTTCTTGATAGTGACACGGTTGAGCTCACGATAATCGATACAAAGTCTCATGGATCCATCTTTCTTCTTCACAAAGAGAACGGGAGCACCCCAAGGTGAGGCACTAGGTCGAATAAATCCTTTCTCAATCATCTCATCAACTTGCTTCCTTAACTCTTTAAGTTCGGTTGGCGCCATACGGTAAGGAGCTTTTGCAATCGGTCCGGTTCCGGGCACAAGGTCGATAGAAAATTCAACATCATGCTCGGGAGGTATCCCGGGCCACTCCTCGGGAAAAACATCGGCGAACTCACACACCACGGGCACTTCTTCAAGCTTCGGAAAAGAAGGAGAAGTAGAAGTCACCACACATAAAAAGACTTGGTGACCTTTCCTCTCCATACTCATCAACTTCAACGCGGAAATCAACTTCACACCTTCTTGAGAACGAATCCCTTTATAGGAAACACGGGTTCCTAGCGGACTTTTGAGGCGAATCTTTTGATCTCTACACTCGAATCTTGCATCATACTTGGACAACCAATTCATACCCAAAATCACATCGAATTCCTCAAGGGGAAAACGAAGTAGGTTAGCGGGGAAAAGATTTCCCGAAATTATGATAGGGACATCGGGAAAGGAATAGGAGCATGAAATGATTTCTCCGGAAGGTAAGGATATAGGGGTATCCTCACTAGGTATGGGCTCAAGATCTAACTTTTCCGAAAACTTGGAAGAAATAAAAGATAAAGATGCGCCGGTATCAAAAAGAATAAGGCATGGTTGATCGAGAATTGAGAACATACCCGTAATGATGTCGGGATGAGCGGCGGCTTCGGCACGACTCATGACAAAGATGGTTCCTCTTGGCTTGGCTTTAGGAGCTTGGGTGGATGAAGAAGTAGTAGAAGTCTTCCTATCGGGGCAATCATTGTAGCGGTGACCGGGCTTCTTACAATGATAGCAAGTCAAAGGTCGATTATAGCATCCAACTCCGGGGTGTAAGGCTTGCTTACAATTGAAGCACTTGCGAGCTTTCTCCAAGTTGAGGTTGTTGTTGCTTGATTGGGAAACTTGTCCACTAGGCTCTTGCCTCCTTGGTTCTTGCACTCTTGGTTCTTGTGCTCTTGGTACAAACCTCTTGTTAGGATTGTTTGGTGAAGGATAAGGCACAAAGGGTCTCTTGCCATGAAAGTTAGGACGGTAAGAAGTAGAGTGGGAACGAGACTTGGCATTATTATCAATAGCCTTCAAGGAATTTTCGGCCCAAAGAGCATCATCATAGACCGCCACAAAGGTTGTGGAGTCTCTTCTCACCATACTTTCCAACTTAGGATTCAACTTACTTTGGTAGAAGTAGACACGCTCATCTTCATCTTTCACAAACTTAGGGGCATAGTGAGCAAGATCATTGAACTTGTCGGTGAAAGCTTGAACGGATAGGCCTCCTTGCTTGAAATCAATGAACTCCTTCAATTTTTGTTGCTTGAGTTCCTTAGGGTAGAAACGAGTTTCCACAAGAGTCTTGAAACGGTTCCAATCAAAGGTGGGGTCTTGAGTGACGGAAGGCCCGGTAATAGTCCGCCACCTATCGGCCTCCTTCACAAGGAAATGAGAGGCAAGCTTCACTTTGTCTTGATCTTGGACATCATAAAGAGAGAAATTCTTTTCCATGTCACGAAACCACTCGGAAAGCTCAATAGGATCCACTTCACCACCATAGGTCTTAGCCTTGTTTCTTGCTAGTTGACTTGCAATCCAAGCAAAACTTCCTTGATGATCTACCGCTTGTTGAGCAGGACGGCCTTGAACATTGACATTTTGCTGATTTTGAAGAATTTGGGTAAGAGCTTGCAAGATAGTATTATCCACAACGTTTGGTCGCACCATCTTCTTAAAGCACCAAAGAGAATCAAACGAGTTAGTACTTAACAAATAGCATACACAAGAAGACTACCAACTTAGGTCCTTAGTTCTACCCATCTCTCCTTCATTATTTCAAGGTCAACTTCAAAATTTAAGTTTGGGGTACACGTGTGTGCGTCAGGAGCTACAAAGGCTCTGATACCAACTGTGACACCCCGCGATAAAGCGGAAAGTAAACTACTAAATATATGCGAAAAATGTGAAGTTTTTAAAACTTTTATTTAATAGATAGAGTTTAGCATGCGGGAGTCACGAACATTCGACAGAAGGAAAAGCGGAAATAAAAACAAGGGTCCATACAAATAAAACGGTCAAAAGTGGGGAAAATATATCCCTCGAATGACATAAAGAAATAGGTGAGTCTAAGCGGTAAATAAGAAATCTAAAAGTCCGGGGTACTCGCTAGCTCACACGTCAAACCCCATATAAGCATCTTCACCAACCTGTCATTCATGTAAACATGAAAGCCACAGTCAGTGGGGAGTAACTCAAGGTTCTCCCAGCCACAAAACATCAAGATGAACATGACAAAACGCATAAACAAATGACCAGATTAAGTAAGATGAGAATGAGTTGAATTGTAACTATGCATATGAGCATACATGTTCAAAGATTCATAAATAAGGAAAAGGAATAAGGTAGGCAAGTAAGAAAAGCATAAACAAAGTTAAATAATGGAGGAAAATGTAAGAAGGCAAGATAAAGGCCACTTAACCATGAGCACGTAATTCAAGGAGACATGACCAATATACCCATCCAAAATGCAAATCCTTTACTACACTCATCAAATATAATTTCCCCTGGTAGGACGACAATGATAATCACAAAGACTCAGTCCTAGTCTAAATCTGGCCAGACTCTCGGGGCAGAACGGTCCCCGATTCAACATGCGGCAGAACAGTCCGCATCCAAGACTCGATCGACAGAACGGAAGTCGAGAACCCACAATCGGCAGAACAGTCCGAAAGAGGCGGAATAAATGAGCTAAATCCATACTTGGCAGAACGGCACAAGCAGGCATAAAAGCATGTCAAGCATATATGATGGTACTATGGCATTTCTACAAGAATGCGACTCATACAGGTAATTATTTATAATCGTCTTTTCATACTTGAACATATAAAATAAACATTTCATTTTATATTTATACATGTCGGTTAAATAAAATAAATAAAATATAATAGGTGGTAATGGATAATTTACGTCATGTGGAAATTTACGAAATGCAAACAATCCAATACAAGTGACAAATTGAGCCCAAAAATTTAGGAATGGTGAGCCCACAAACATCAAGAAATTGAGTCCATGTAAAATAGAGAAGTGAGCCCAAAAGTGATCATAATTTGAGTCCAAGAGTTGAATGTTGGTGAGCCCAACATCAATATCCACAAAATAGAAAAGAATAAAATAAAATAAAATAAAAATAAAAATAAAAAAAAGGAATGGCATCAGCATTCACGGCATACAGGAAAGAAAGTGGGTGAGCAAAGAATTTCGTTCAATGAAATCATACAGGGAAGCAAGAATGCACGGCTCCTGTACTCAGACCCCTACTTGACAGTCCAAACTCGAGTTTTCCAAAGCGGTAAAAATCGAATATACATGTGACGGCATTAGCATGAGGACACAAACAGGAAAAACGATTCGAGGGACCGATTAATTCGTCTCAAAACAGAGTTCGAAAACTAGCATGGAACAATTTAAAGCCGTGGTTTAACGCTCTCATTTCAACTCCGTTTTAAGACGAGATTAAAACGGGGAAAACAAGTGTGCATGTGACGATCCTAACATGAATAGAATGCGCACCAAAACCATTTCGAGTGACTGATTTATCCCTCCCCAAAAACAGCAGCAAAACGTCAAATGTACAGCACAAAAACCGAGTTCCAGCAGCTTATTTTAGAACGGACTCGAGACGTAACAAGCAAGTAAGTTAGGGCGGTATAGACACACAAGGGGCATAAATAAAGCCATCATCTTCAGCATAAGAGAACTCAGAAAATCCAGCAGATATAAACATACAACTTACTCAGCAAGAAGCAAGCCATACACTATTTCTGAACTCGAAACCGGGTAAAAGAGAAGGAACAAGCAGTGAAACACGACCACCATGAAAGTTTACCACATGTACTTCAAAGAACACTTCTATACCCGAGAAATCATTCAAAGGTTTAAACTTTTACTATAAACACAGAAAAGTCGAGTAGAAAAGGCGAGTTTCCCGACGTTTGTCGAGTAACCTATCACCGTTACCTTAACTTTCTTCAATCTTCAAGGGAATGGTCTATTATGAACGAGTTTCCTTCGGGGTCCTCGAACTCTTCACCTAAAAACTGTAATAAGAGCCGAGTTAGTTTAAAAACGTCACATTTATGAGATGGGTCGAGACGGGAACTCCACAAGGCTATACCTTTCTTACCTTAAAAGATGAAGGAAGAGATAAGGAGAAGAATGGTGCAAGAATTATTGAGTTTGGTCGAAAATTGGGCGAGAAATCTAGGATTCTAGGACCGCCATTAATGGGTTCTTTTTGTGAGCTTGCTCTGGTTTTTTGTTTCCAGCTGCGGAAATGTTTGTGTGGTAGGGGTTCTATGCAATTACACAGTAGCTTTTTTTTTAAAAGAATGGGGTGTGTTGGCGGGCTGTGATTGGGTGAGGAGAGTGTGAGAGAGTAAATTTATCATTATTATATTAGTTGGGTGCCAAAATTGAGGGGCGTGTTGTCGACCCGGGATAGGTCGAGAGTGGATAAGTTTAGCCTCACATGTGAGCATGTGACGGTTCTTTGCTAGACGGAAGTTCGTCTTAAACCTACTATAATTTAAGACGGAATTTTATTATCAATATAGTTATTATTATTATTATTATTATTATTATTATTATTATTATTATTATTATTATTATTATTATTATTATTATTATTATTATTATTATTATTATTATTTCTATCCGACGAAAACGTATAATTTGTATAACGTAAGCTTTAAAACCTATAGCTTTAATTAAATTACTTTTATTAATATAATGAAATTAACTAGTTAAAGTAATGTAAAAGTATTATTTTTCTTTATGAAAATTATACGAAAAGGGCGGGTGTTACAGCTTCAGTCTCTCGTCTTTTAAATTGCGCATCAGCTCGTGGAGTGGTCGATCGACCACTGAGGCCAGTCGATCGACCACATGCGTTGTACAGAATTGCATTCTGACGATTCCTGCAGCGCGCACCGATCTTAAAACAGCTGCCATTTCTTCGGTTTTTGGTCAAATCAGGCGTTCTACACGGAGTTGGAAAGCTAAGAGGATAAGCTTTCACCTCCAATTAGAATCACTCGATTATCTACTCTAGAATGCGAGATATAGCCATCTGAATCAGCCTGCAATGTCGAGAAGCATTCTGACAGTCTATAGACCATGTAGGTTAGTCTATAGACCACTGTAGCTGGTAATCCGCTTCTAAAACTCTCGCAAATATGTCTTTCAGGCCTTGAAATGTGCACCAAGTTCGCTTCCCGAGTCACTACTTCATGTCAAATGCAATGCTAAGTACTTAGGGATGGATTCGTCTCGATTTCCGCTGGATTCTTCACATTTCTGCAATATTATACAAAAACACGAAAGTAGACGGAAATAGGGAAAATAGTAGCATAAACTACATAATTGAGCTCTGAAATGCGTGTGAAATAGGGTGTAAAACATCATATTTAGGACACGCATCAATTGGTGTCGGGATTTGTCGTCTCCCGAGAAATATCAACTCGTTGTAATGGGAGTTGGTCAATTTTTGGTGCTTCGTCAAGTTAAGGTGCAATCCTCGTTTCTTGAAGCTTGCTCTCGGTTTTGGATTTCGAAACATTATGTTTTCGTTTTCCCGAAAGGTGAAATTTGTCCTCTTGCCGAAGAAGTAGGCGTCATTGGTGGGTGGCCGGGTTGTACTCCGGTGCTTCCTCTGACTCGGTTGTGTTACAAAGAGAAGTTTCGTTTAATGTTGGGCTTGTATGTCGACAAGTCAAGTGAAATTTCTCCTTTCTGCCCATGGTGTGGATATGTTGGCTCTTATCAACATTTTCTCAAACCGGTTGGATGTTAATGTTTCGGAGGTGGCTAGGAGAAGGGCTCTTGCCTTTTGCCTAGTGCATGCATACCTCTTTGTCGATGACTTGAAGAAGGAGGGGTCAAAGTGTTATGGTAGTATGACCCTTGTTCATGTAATTGATCAAATGGAGCATGGTAGGGATCCATCATGGTTGGTGCTTGGCGAGATCATCCAAGCTTTGGATAAGAAGGGCTCTTGTTGAAAAGCTCCCTCGTTCGGATCCCCAAGGATCCTCCAAGTGTGGCTCTTGGAGAGGCTAAGGAATGTAGAGCTGTGGACATGGGCCACCCGCGCGTTGTCTGGTTTTGAGGCGGCGGCACTTCTCCCACAGAACCTTGGTTTGCCAAAGCACGTCATGGGCCGTTACCGATTTGTAAGGCATTGAAACCGGTGAAAGGTTGAATAAGCCTGCATTTGTGGAGTCGCCACCAATTTATTGTGGAAAAATTGGAAACCGTTCGAATACCTCGTGCCATGTCAAGACACAAAGTAATGACATGAACACTAAGAACTTGTTACTCTTAGCATTCTATGTCTAGAATAACTCTCGAGATGCCAATGGATATGGGTGTGCAGAGATAATTGGAGTAAGGGATGAGGGTACGTATTAGGAAGTTCTTTAATTCGAACACCTAATCCCGCCCGCCTCGATAGCGGCCTCTACTATTGAATAGGGAAATTGTTCATATTTGATATGTCGTTGATGTAATGTATGCAATGTAACAAACATGGATTAATCCTATTATGTAAAATTAGACTATGTCGGTTAACACATGTTTTCGCAAACAATTTGGTCGAAGTAATTGTTAGATTCGATACAGATGAATGTTATACAATTAAATCATACAAAATAATAATTACGATAAACGAATTACAATAATTAAAATTACAAAAGTTACAAACTTTATTTGATCTACGTCAAAAGCACGCTCGAAGACGGGATTTCGAAGAATAAAATAAAAGAAAAATAAAATTAAAATTAAAATATGAAAATAAGTCAGATTAGAGGTGATAATACGAATAATAGTTGATTTAAACCGTAATTAGGAGCTACGTCAAAGCGAGAAAGAGTTCAGAGGCAGAAACCAAACCAGAGTATGCGCAGCATCTGCTGCGTCCTCTGGAAGAGGCGCAACACTTCATGCGTGTGTTCTCGAGCTGGGTTTTGGCTGTGAAGTTAGAATTGCAACACCGTTATTGTTGGTTGGTAGATTTATGATGGATTATGGATATTAAACTCGAATTGATGTGTTTTAACCGATTATATGTATCTGAACAAGTCATAAAACGAATTAAAATGAGAAATTACAGCAGTTTACATGATTATGATTATACGATGAACTCGTGTCGGAAATACGAAAAGGCGGAAATTTGAGGTTAGACTAAGACGATATTGGACGAATAAGATCCGGAATAAAACTTATGTATCAAGTTAGGATTCCAGAACCTCAACATGAACAAGTCGAAACCCCGAAGAATTGATTTGAATTAAAACGGCGAAAACCCGCAAGTATTGAATTACTCGGGATTAAGGACGAATTAAGCATAGTAATTAAAAGGGAGTTGTTAAAACATGATTTATATACTGAAATAACAAAGAGAACGAAGAGAAATGAAAGAATAAGAAAAGGAGGAAATATGCAGGAAGTCGAGGAAGGAGAAAAAGAGCAGGAGCAGTAAGCAGCCTCTAGAAGAGGCGCAGCAAGGCTGCGATCCTTCCTGAAGGCGCAGCAGCTGCTGCTACATTTCTTCTCGACGTCTGACCTCTGCTGTTTCGTAAAAACGGTTTTAAAAAAGCTTGATTCTAAATCGTTTTTCGAACGTGCTCTTGATATAGATTTACATTAATTGATACAAAATAAAAGAACAATAATAAAATGGGATTTATACCCTCGGACTTACATGTTCGACGAAACGAGATTGACTAAAGTTATCGTTTTAGTGATTGCTCGACTCGAATATGCGTGGAAAGTGCCCTTGTTAGAGGATTTAGTAGATTGGTTAGGTTGATTAAAGGTGGAAGTGGTCAAGTTGGTCAGTCTATGCAACGTGACTGGGACTCAAAATGATCTGAGCTTACGTGGTCAATTGATCAAGCACATAGGCCATGGGAGCTATGCTCGCACAGACCGTCGGAAAAGAAGAAAGAGCTATCTACTACCTTAGTAAGAAGTTCTTGGAGTATGAGTGTAAGTATACACCTCTTGAAAAGACATGCCTTGCTCTTGTGTGGGCAACAAAGAAGCTACGCCACTACATGCTTAGTTATTCTGTCAAGGTGTACTCTAAAATGGATCCCGTCAAATACCTCTTCGAGAAACCTGTCCTCAATGGACGTTTGGCAAGATGGACCTTAATGCTCTCAGAATTTGATCTCAAGTACGTACCTTTGAAAGTCATAAAAGGGCGCGCCGTTGCTGAATTCTTCGCAGATAATCCTATCAACGATACCCAAGAGATAAACACGTGGTCATTTACAGACGAGGACATCTTACAGACCAGTATAGACTCTTGGGATCTTTATTTTGATGGGGCATCGAATTTGAGAGGATTCGGGATAGGAGTGTTGCTCATTTCTCCTGAAGGCGAGCATACACCACTTTCTGTCAAACCCGACTTTGAGGTGACAAATAATCCAGCAGAGTATGAAGCTTGCCTCATTGGTCTACAAGCAGCAGTGAGTTTATGCATTAAAAATCTTCTAGTTCACGGAGACTCGTCCGTGATCATTAGCCAAGTTACAGGATCTTGGAAAATCCGAAGTGAAAGTCTAGCACCCTATCAGGCTAGGATAGATCAAGTCGCACAATTCTTCGATCAAGACACTTATCTACACCTACCTCGTGAAGAGAATCAATTTGCAGATGCTCTTGGAAAACTTGGATCTTTGATTAATATGCCAAACAATATGGTTAAAATGCCTTTATGCATCGAACGACGGTCAAAACTGGCCTACGTACACCTCCTTACAGATGAAGAAGAAAGCCCAGAGGAACCTTGGTTCCAAGCCATTCTAAATTTCAAACTTAATGGTACATACCCACCAAATATGGACAAGAGGGGACAACGCGCCATACGTCTACTCGCCTCTCAGTACCTCCTTATGCAAGGAGAATTATGCAAAAGAACACCTCTTAGTGTCGTCCTGCATTGCCTTGATCGTTCACAGGCACAAAAAATAATGGAAGAAGTTCACGATGGAGAATGCGGTCCTCATATGAGTGGACCCATGATGGCAAAGAAAATCATGAGTCTAGGATATTACTGGACGACAATGGAGTCGGATTGTATTAAATACGTCAGACATTGCCACAATTGCCAAATCTTCGGAAATGTGCAACATGTTCCTCCTTCAATGCTTTACACCATGACATCTCCTTGGCCAGTTTCCGCTTGGGGAATAGACATCATTGGGAAAATCACTCCAGCTGGAACAGGAGGTCACTGCTTCATTTTGGTAGCTATCGACTATTTTACCAAATGGGTCGAAGCAGCGTCTTACACTAGCCTTACAGCTAAAAATGTGGCAAAGTTCATACAAACCAATATCATCTGTTGATATGGTTGCCCACATGAAATCATCAGTGACAATGGATCACATTTTGAGGCCGAGACTGAGCAATTACTAGCTAAATATAAGATCAAGCATCACCATTCCTCGCCATATAGACCCCAAACTAACGGCGCGGTAGAGGCAGCTAACAAAAATGTCGTCATGATCCTCAAGAAAATGATCGACAATTATCGTGATTGGCCTAGCAAGATACCCTTTGCATTGTGGGGATATCGCACATCAGTTAGAACGCCCACTGGGCTACTCCTTTCTATTTAACTTACGACATGGAAGCTGTACAGCCAGTGGAGCTAGAGATCCCGTCACTACGCATTCTGTTAGAAAGTCAAATCCCATAAGTTGAATGGAATAAGGATAGATATGAGGAACTCATCCTCTTGGATGAACAAAGGTTGCGCGCATTACATAATGTGCAGACATATCAGGCACGTATCAAACGAGCCTTTAATAAACAGGTTAAGCCCAGGAACATCAAAGAAGGAGATTTGGTGCTCAAATCAGTCAGAGCTCTCCTACCTGTCCATCCACGAGGAAAGTTTAAACCTAACTTGGCCGGACCATTCTTAGTCAAGTCCATACTCTCAGAGGGTACGGTTAGGATTACAGACCTAGATGGGAATGAATTTGCTAACCCAACAAACCTAGACCAACTGAAACGATACTACCCCTAGCATAGGACAAAACACGCCTCGTGTAACACTCATGTGTTGCTCTTGCGGCACGAAATAAAAATGGCCCTTGACCCACAGAAATAAAGCTTATGTCATCTTGCTCTTGCATTTCAACATTTTGTCGTCATCTTCATATCATCAAATAAATTAAAAGTGCACTTCTTTAGGAGTAAGTGAAGCACATGCTCATCTTTTTTTCTAAAGTTCATTACAAGCTCTTGCTTCGAACAATTATTCTTTTACATTTACTCGAACTACGCACAGGGTTTGATTTCATTTTTTTAATGAATATGTAGGCAATCCTTCACCGGATACAATCCATTATTTTAAAATGTAAATAGAAGGACATTTGCATTTGCACTTGAAATTCGACAAGAATAATAAAGAAAAATTATAACAGTTTCTTAACTAATAAATCTTTTATTCATTATTCCATAAATAGTAATAATATGCCAAATACATATAAAATAACAATGCTGAAAATAAGAAAATAAATGCTAGGCTAGGTTCTAAAAATCCGCCATTTATTACAACCCAAATAATAATAAATAATACTATAATAAATGACTAAGGCTATTCTTCCATTTTCCCTTTGCCTTTGTCACCCTTATCATACTTCTTGTCTCGACCACGAGCTGGACGCTTACATTATCTCCGAACTAATCACCAATGGTCGTCCTCACGGTCTAGCCTGACCATTTTGATCCATCACCATCTTCTCGGCATAGGCGGTCTTCAGTTTCTTCAAAGGGCGAACGACTCGGAATCCGGCCTCTTCTTCCTCCTCAGTCAAGTACTTTTGGTTCTCCTTTGCTACTTCGCGGATCTTATAGTCCACGAGCTCGTGCTTCCTCAACTTCTCACGCTCTTCAAGAGTATCAGCCTTTCTTCATTGCAAATATGAGTCAGATACCCATAAAGAGCCAACGGGAACTGGTATGAACCACATGTTCCTCTGGGCCCACCGATGTACCCACTCTCGACAAGACTCCGAAGTAAGTGCCAAGGCAGTTTGAGGAACGGTATCTAGCTTCAGAATTTTATGCTTAAGGCCCACTTGCCTCATCAATCTCTCAGGAACAATGCAAATCATGAACTCCTAGCCAGGGACACGAACTGACCATGTATGATCCAGAGATGAGACTCCAGTAACTGAACTGATGTGCCACCATGGCACAATCCATCGGATCAAAGGGCCACCTTCACTCTTCAACTTATTTTCCCAATAGTTGCATACCCGAGTAAAGTTCGCCATGTATAGCCTAGTTCTCATTACAATTGATCGAGCATGATATCCTTGCACATTAACTGGGGGCTCGATCAGCCGCAGTCGTTCTATCAGCCAAACTTGCAAAAAGGGGATGGGAATTACTACCCTTATATCGATCGATAAGACAAAAAAAAGACGAAAAAAAACGGTATAATATCAAATAGGATCCTTAGCTGCAGAATGACGGGACTTCCTAGATAAGGAAGCTCACGGTTGGCCTTCCTATTATCCAAACCAAGGATGGTCTCCCCTAAGACTAGGCACGCTCGGCTCCTGCGTAGCTCTATTTGCTCTATTATGCTCAAAAAATGAGGATCACCCCTCATCTCCTTATCAACATGCCCTTGAAGGACATAACAATGAAGTAGACAAAACCCGAAGGCCCTGCGCCTCGGAGCATAGGAAATGGTAGGGTCCTCCCTATTTATAAATCGATCAACAAGTCAAACATACGGACACCTTTTGAAGTCACAAGACCGTCCACCTCAGCCCTGGTCAGTCCAAGCAAATCCCTGAATTTATTTATATAGCTTTGAGAGCTAAGGGTATAGCCGGTACAATTTCTGGATTCCATCCTCCAATAGAAGCTATTTCTTCAGCAAAAGGACAAATTTCGCCTCCCGGAAAGGCGAACACGTGAAAATTTGGGTCCTAATACTCAAGACAAGCATCCAAGAAAGGCTTCACCACTTTCACTAACTTGAGACATATGATCGATCCTAAATTAAAAGTACCCATGTCGTGTTTCTCAACATTTTTAAATTCATTCGTCCATTCCCTCAGACGGTTTTCAAAGGCATCCATATTTTTTTTTGGGAAATTTTTGAGAGGATATGTGAGCTTTATGTAATAAACGGAAGAAAAGAAGAAGGAATTATGTGAATAAAAGCTCAACCGAAGTCTCTATTTATACTGTTCGTTGTTTCCTAATTTCTGTCGAGGACTGACAACTCGGGGAAATGACGCAGCATTTGCTGCGCCTCTTCCCCAGGTCCTCTTTCCGTGTTTTCAGCCACGGATCTTTCCTATTTTGCTTTTGGCTAAATTTCATATTCCTATAGGAACTTAATTTGGTAATTTCAACTAAATTACCAAGTTTTATGTTTCCTAATCCTTTTCGGGTTTGCTTTTCGAGGCAAAATCGACATTATCACCAAAACGCGCACACTTAGTCATTTTCATTTTTTTTTTTTTTTTGGAGGGAATCATTTCACTTCTCTTTTCAATACATTTCACACTTAGACATTTCTTTTAATTTTCTTTTTTAGGGGGTAGCCCTCCCTACCGTCCGGTCATTTTTGCTCATTTCTGGGCATTGTTTTTGTAATTTTTGCTCATTTTCGGGCACTTTTTTTACTTTTTTTTCATTTTGCGCCAATTTAGGCCACCTATATGACTATGTGTTTTACTTGTAATTTCTATGTAAATTTCGGCAGCATGACAGCACAAACCGTCACCTACCAAACCTGTTTTTTTAAACTAACCTGCAGGAACAGCAAACACCCAGCAGCAAAGGCACTCAGGCCATTATACACACAACCTAAAGACAAGTATATACATCAAACTGGGGGCTCTCGCCCAAAACAAAGTCCGAAAAGTCCAAAAATATGCAGATATACAAAAACAACGACTAGTCCTGGTGACCCCTCAGCTCAGCTACGGTCGCCTCAAGAGCGGCAATTTCGGCGTCCCTGACTTCCAACTCTCTCAACAAACGAGCTGTCTCCTCTCGGGACTGCGCCTGCTCGCGCTCTTGGTCACGCTCTCTCTACATAAAAATGGAGAAATGCCTCATTTCAATAAAATGAAGTAATATTTCGTTGCAACAAAGTTCGAAATGTCAAGAAATAAATAAGAAAGGGGAAGGGAGGTTCATACCCGTCATCCCGGGCCACCTAAGAGTGCCTCGATGGCCGTAGCTCATAGCCGGTTGGCCATCCTCCAAATCTCTACGTACCTGGACGGTGCCACCTGCATTCAAATGCAAAGAAAGTTCAAAAAGAGCAAATGCATTCCTTTGCAATAAAAATAACGGAGACAGTCAAAGCTGGGGGCTTAACCTCCTCACGACGTGCTGCCACTCCTCGAAGCCAGCGTCTGTCACCTCCTCGCCAAAGTCGCGGATCTCCGAGATTGTCGTCATGCTCGCCGCGTTAGTGTACTCCAGTGTCTTGGGGTAGGCTGGGGGCTCGATGATCGCCACCTCGATCTCCTACAAAATCAAATGATTTCTTTGTTCGACGATCGTTCGTCATTTATTAAATCAATTCAAAAATGAGTAAAAAGATAAAGATTCTTACCACGATTGGCCAGTACGCCAACCTCTGACGGACAAACTCGGAGTACTCCTCGCCAGGAAGAAGCAGGGCGTCACTACCCGCGTCAGCCAAGTCATCCTCTCTCTCAGCCGCACAAGGCTCCCTAAACATCGTCCATGGAGAATCGATGGGGACCGTAAAGGTGTCACGGGAGCACTGTCGAGTCAAACGCTCACCCAAGTACCACACAGGTCCCATGGACGTCGTTAGCAGCAAACGACTCGAGCTCCTAGGACGAAGGACCTTAGCCACAAAAGCTGGAGCCTCAAGGTAGCTCTCCCAAGGTCTAGCCACCCACTAAAATAAGAAAACGAGGGGTCATTCCAATGATCGGTTCTAAACGGGGAAGGGGGTCATTCCTATGATCACTTCTAAATAAAAGACAAAAAAGGAAAAGTAATTAAATAAGGATCGAAGGCGCTTACGCTGTCCAACGTCACGGCATTCACGCCCCTCCAAAAAATGTCGTAAGAAGAGTGCTGGCTCTTCCTACGGTACACCACCAAGTCCCTCACAACAGGGTACGCCATCGGCTTGGGCTCCGTCCTCTTGGGCGCAAAGCTAGGAAAGTAGGAGTAGACCCACGGCTGCAGACAGAATAATGATTATTTTCTACGAAGACAATAATAGCAATAAAGAAATGAAGAAATAATGATCTTTCATAATTCAAAGTGAAGGTTCATACCTCCAATAGGAGCCCAGGACCAACAGCGGTAGGAGAAGTCCCCTTCTCCATCAGCTCCAGACGGACCATGGCCATCATGTAACGGGTAAGGACCGCAAAGCCAGGCGTAACCCAGTCCCAATGACCCAGGCTACTCAACTTAGTAAGGAAGGGAATAAGCTTCATCGACAACCTCTCCCCCTTGTCTCTGAGGTAAATCGAAGACAAGAAGCACCACAACCACAGACGAGCCCTCTGCTTAGCAATGCAAGGAGGTGGAGGCATCATCCGCCCATCTATCCTCACCCTCACCGGGACCTATCCGCAAAGTAGTCCCTGGCGTAGAAACTCGGTACCAACCCGGGAACGCTGGCAGCACTCGCCAACAGGTTCCAGCCGATCAGATTCCTCGCCTCGGTCAAGTCTCCTCTCATGGCCGTCAACGGCCACACCAAGGGCTCCTCTCCACATGGCAGACCCGAGATCATGTCGTAGTCCTCCAAAGTGACCCCGACCTCTCCAAAAGGCATATGTAAAGTCGAGGTCGTGTCCCAGTACCGATCAAGGAAAGCTCGAATCAGGCTAAGGTTAGCCCGAATCTTCTTTTCCCTGATAGCCCTCCAAGCTCCTACCAAAGCCCCGAAGGCTCCCAGCTCAATTATGGCCTTCTCCTCCTCCGACAGCCTCTCGAAGGCTTCCATCATCGTCGTGTAACCGGAAAATGACCTCAAGTTCCCAGCCTCCTGTATCAATTTAAAGCAAAACTATCTTTAGCATAAGACAAATGAGGAATGAAACGGCAAGTAAAATAGAAAATGACAAGCTCAAAACTTACCAAACTCCTCGCCGTCCTGTACGACAGGTGGCTCTCTTCCACCCAAATGAGATGTCTGTCATCCCATTTCTCGGCCCACTCGGGTGCACCCACAAGCTGACGACCACCTCGCCCCACGTTGGCCCTCTGCGGGACCTCCTCAACCTCCTCCTCCAACTCCTCCTCCTGTCTCTCTCCCACTACGAGAGTGCGAGAAGGGTTGAAGTCCACATCCATGGGGAAACTCCCCAACGTAGAAGGAACGTCACTTGCAAAGTAAAGACAAACGGGGCCATGTCTGGCCATGACAAGCCTCTTTGAGGCCGTTTCAAGCATTTTCGAACATGAAAAGCGGCTTTTCTTGCCATCTTTGGCCATTTCTTTCAAAACCCGACCACACATGTGGTAGGTTAGGGCAATTCAAGTCTAAGTTCAAGCCTAGTTGCGGGTTTGAGTCGAAATTTCGGCAGCATTTCGCTACAATAGAATTTATGCCCTAAAAAGTGTCCTGAAAGAGTTGTCACAAATCAAAACTTCGACATGATAGCAAGTTTACCCATTACACTAAGGTTACAAAACACCAAGTTTCATCAAAAATGGACATTTCTAAGGACATTTTCGAAGCAATTTTCGAAACAATGAGAAACCGTCTCATTTTTTGCCCAAATGCTCAATATTTGACGAAAATCCAAAAAGAACACATGGTTATGTTCCTAACATTACCCATTACCCATTTCTAATGTCAATTTTGCAAGACAAATCGATTTGAGGCAAAAGCCCCAAATTTTTGAAATAAAGGGAAGAAAAACCCTAAATTTTTCGATTAAAATTAAGCAAGAACGCAATTTAAAGCAAGAATAGGATACATACGTCGATTAGTTATGGTTTATGGCACGAATTGATTAAGTTTTGATGGATTGTTGTTTAAATTTGAGAGAGTTTAAGAAGAAATTGTGTTTTGTGAAAATGAAATCAAACACGGCTTAATCGTGTTTTTACCCAGACAGGGACAAACCCAAGAAAAGACGCAGCACTAGCTGCGCCCCTTCCAAACGCCGCAGCTTTTGCTGCGCCTATTCCCCAGCGAGTCCTCAGCTCAAAATTTGAAAATCTGTTATAAGTTTGTTATTTGTGGGCCCACGTTTTGTGTGCCTCTTCTCCAACATCTTATACCATACACTTAGCTCTCTTGGGCATTCTTTTCGTCCAAACTCGAGTTTTAACAAACTGCAAAATCGTCACGGTGTTTTATTTCTCAACAAGGACCCTTTGGACGCAGTTCACGGGCCCATCTTTTATTATCAGGATTTCGCTTGCAATAACCGAGCGGATTTCCAATGGTGCTTAGGACACGCCACTATCAGTCAAGCCTCTTCATTTTCCTCAATGGTGCTTAAGACGCACCTTTGTCGATGCATTTATATTCCCCGCGAGAGTTCATTATACCCAGTGTACTTCTCGAGAAGCGGAGTTTGTTTAAGAACAGAAACAAGCAGATCCCCCAAGAATGATTCAATCCCGACAGAGTCATCCATATATCCTCCAGCAATATTTCGTAGTGTTGCTCATGACGACTAAGATGTTCCTAGTCGTCAGTATATATTTCTCCAGCGATATTTTGCAGTGTTGGTATTGACAATCAAGACATTATATGTTTCCCCAAGCGAGATTTCGTTGCCATTCACAGGCCACGAATTTCTCAGAAACAGAGTTCGCTTGAGACCGACGCAAGCAGATTCTCCAGAAGCTTCTTTCAATGTCCTGCTCACCCTCATATACATCTAATCCTTCAAATCTTTCAGATAATCCTTATATCTTTCAGACACCAAGTTATCTTCAGACCAGAAGTTTCACCGAAACGCCTTCAGTCCCGTTTCACCTAGGAGTATCTCAGGTATGGCTTCTTCTTATGGCTAGCAAGCTTCCTTACGTAGTCTAATAGACTTTAAATGACCCTCCCCGATAGTCGACAGACTCTAAAAATTTCCCGACAACAGGTCCTTGGTTCAGACCCCTTGAGCCGCCTTGCGTCGCCATAGTCGTCAGGTTGTACTCTTCGATTTACCCGATGGCTATACTTTGACTTTTGCCTTGTCCAAGCCTCAGTTAAAGTGGGGGTTCTGTAGATACCTCATTTTTACACCTCTCGCAACCCACCCAGTGATGATTGGGGCGCATGTTTGGTACGCAGAACGATTATGACAGTTCATAAGTTTATTGTCAGGTGATAGCTCAAACACTCAAGTCTACCCCTTGGTCGTCATCTACGCACCGATACGGTCGTTTTGACAGTAATTAGAGTTTATTTGGAGTCCGGATCAAAAACCGCTTCATTTTCTAAGAAACCGTTTAAAATGCCGAGTCGGAATGTTCTAGAATATTCTAGATATTTATTCCCAATCAAATTTTATATCTTTTGGTAAAATATATTCTGTATATCATATTTTCCGGAATAAGGAAGTATAGATCTTCCGCAATTCCATAACAGAAACGCGGAAATCTTTCTTCCGGAGGAGGAAACCTCTGGGGAAATGACGCAGCAGATGCTGCACCTCTGGGGAAATGACGCAGCAGCTGTTGCGCCTCTTCGCCAGCCCTGATTGGCTGTTTACGGAATATTCCCGTGATTTCTTTCCAAAGTTTGTGTCATTCCAAAACTCTTCCACATTTTTTGGTATAAATAGAGACCTCCGGTCTCCATATTTTTCACGCGAGTGTCCGCCCTTCTCTTCTCTCTTTGAATTCTAGACCTTGCTCTAAGCTTTCGAGGCCTACATGCTTGATCAATCGACCCCGTAAGTTTAGATCATTCTGAGTACCAGTCACGTTGCATGACCGACCAATTTGACCACTACACATCAATCAATCAATTAATCTAAAATCCTCTAACGAGGGCACTTTCTACATACATTCGTGTCGAGCAATCACTAACGTTAAATTAGTTAATCTTGTTCCGTCAAATATGTAAGTCTGAGGATAAGCTCTTGAATAAACAATTTTGTTCTAGGTGGCAGTTTACTAGGTCTCCCCCAAGATCTATAGGAAGTTCAGGAAAATTTTCTTTTATTTGTTCTGGAGAAAATTTGACAATATGTTGGCTGCTGGCATTTGTTCTAGGACTCTTCCTTACAGCTGTGATTTGGTCTCGATTTATTGTAATTCCACCGCCTTGCTGTCTAGGTGGAATAAAGGCACGAGTAGTGGGTTATAAAGTGGTCCCACAATTTGTCCCAATATCAAGCTATGATTTTCGGTTGGCTAAAGAGTTGGGCTATGAATTATGTTGGGCTAAAGAGATGGGATGTATATTTGATGGGCCAATCATAGATAGACGTTCAATTAAAATTTCAGAAGTTTGAGTAGCTATTGGAGGGTTTGATTTCTTGGTAATATAGATGTTAACAAAATTACTTTTAGCCTTTGTGTTCAACCAAACTCTTATATCCTCATGGCTTGTAAGCAATTGTCTAAATTCTGGTAAATGCCTAGAATTACTAAAATAGGACATGTCTAAAGCATTGTTATCTTCATCATAAAAATTGTCACAAATTGTAGATACCTCATTTCTGCACCTCTCGCAAACCACCCGGTGATGATTGGGCCGCATGTTTGCTACGTGGAACGATTTGTGACAGTTCGTAAGTTTATCGTCAAGTTATTGCTCAAACACTAATGTCGACCTCTTAATTGTCATCTACGTGCCGATACGGTCGTTTTGGCAGTAATTAGAGTACATTTGGAGTCAGGGCCTAAAACCGTCTCCATTTTCTGATAACCGTAAAATCCCGAGTCAGAATGTTCTGGAATGTTCCGGATATTTCTATTCCATATTTTATAATTATTTCACAATCTTTATTCTTTGGTAAACAATTTCCCGTGATATTCATACATAATATTAAGGAAAACCAAATTATTCCGTCCTTCCATAACTTAAACACGGAAATCTTTCTTCCGCAGGAGGAAACCACTTGGGAACAGACGCAGCAGGTGCTGCGCCTCTTCCAAAAGACGCAGTGACTGCTGCGCCTCTTCCCAGGTCCTTTTCTGCGTATTTTTTCGTATCTTTTTCATATCTTTCTGAGATTCACTTCCAAAGTCTCTCCGAAACCCTAATTCCTTCACGTGATTAGTATAAATAGGAGCCTTCGCTCCTCATATTTCTCACGCGAGTGTCCGCCCCTCTCTTCTCCCTTTGCATTCTAGACCTTTGTTCTTACTTTTTGGCATCTACGTGCTTGAACATTCGACCACGTAAGCTCGGATCCTTCTGAGTACCAGCCTCGTTTGCATGACCGACCAATTTGACCAACTCCAGCTTAATGAACTTAATTAATCTAATCGTTTTTCCTCTTACGAGGGCACTTTCGTCTACATTCGAGTCGAGCATCACTAATCGATAAATTAGTTCTTCTCGTTTCGTCAAACATGTAAGTCTGAGGGTGTAAATTCCTCTTTTATTTATTGTTATTTACTTTTTGTATCATCATTAATGTAAGGTTTATGTCGAAAATACTTATTAAAACCGATTTCTAAAACCGTGCTTTAAAACTTCTTTTTACGGATTTCCAGAAGACAAACCGTCGAGAAAGGACACAGAAACTGATGCGCCTCTTTGAAGGAGCGCAGTTCTTGTTGCGCCTCTTCGTGAGGTTGCCGCAGTTTCTGCTTCCTTTCTTCTTCCTTCGTCCTCCGTAATTCGTTCGTCTTTTATTTGTTTCGTTTGTTTTCTTTAATTCTTCGATACAATAGTCTAATAATTTCATGTATGTTATTTATCATTCATTCACATGTATAATTCATCATTAAATCCGACTTAAATCCCTTATAATCTCATATTTGCGGGTTTTCGTCACTAAATTCAATCCGGATTGTAGGAATTCGATTTGTTCATATCGGGTTTCTGGAATTCGATCTTTTATATATTTTCATCCGTCTTTTGTCGCATTCGTCATTAATTTGTCGTTAATTTATCGTGTTTAGCCTATTTTGTTCACCTTTGTCACTAATCAATCATTCATTCATGTAAATAATCCGTTTGCATTCGTCTCATCCGTGTTTTATTGCTTTCATGACCATTAATCACATGTAAATAACCTATTAATCACTTTCATCCGAGTAAATATGTTACTTAACCATTAAAATCACCAATTTACATTAACGATTTGCAGTTCCGGCTTCACAGCCAGAACTCACCCTTGGAACAGACGCAGCATCTGCTGCGCCTCTTTCAAAGGGCGCAGTCCTGGTGCGCCTGTTCCAGGTTGAATTATGTCCCTGAACTCCGTTGTTGCTTGACCTAGTTTAATTAGCTTACGTATAATTAACTATTAACCGTATTATCGCCTACTGTCTTGTTTGTTAATTCTTTCTTTTATTCTTTTTCTCAAATTATCCGTTTTAAAGGTATTTTCGACATAAATCGCTAAACCCGATGTAATTGTTGTAATTCTTATTGTAATTTTCTATCATTGTAATATTTATCGCATTTTGTATCATTTGTATGTTTTCACATGTAATTGAACCTTAATTCCAACTTCGACCCAATTGTGTGCTAATTAATTGTCAACCGACTTAGTCTAATCTTCACATGCTAGGTGATGCGTGTCTTTTATATAAGGTTTTCACCTCATTTTTACACGCATTTCTGTGCTTTTTATGTAGCATCTGGCTACAAATACCCCCGATTATTCTACTTTGGTCCGTTATTTGTAATTTGCAGGAATTGACCGAAGAGGAGCTAAATCGAGCCTTAATTGTCCCAATTGTATGCATTCATGGAAAATAAGGAGCCGGAGCTTGGAAATCTAACACTTGGAAGACGCGTGAGCTGAGTTCGGAAGCAATTCAAGTCCTAACGTACCTATATAGCTCGATCGAGTGGTTCACTATTCGATCGAATGCTTTATGTACTCAAGACTGGTCGATCGACCAGTTTAAGGAGCCGATCGAGGAGTTTTTGCAAGAGGTGCTCGATCGAGTGGGTTATTACCACTCGATCGAGTGGTTTGGTGATGATTTGTTCGATCGAGCAGCAGTAATCTACTCGATCGAATGGTTTCCTGTGCTTTAGTCAATTTCCGCCTAAATTACTTATGGGCTTTTGTAATCAGTCCATAGATTAGGTTTTAGTATAAGACTGAGAGGGAACTACGTTACTTCTGCTCTTCCTCTCTCACGTTGGTTTTACTCTAATTCTTGCCACTGTTCTTTGGATTCTTTTTCTTTTATTCGGATTGGAGACACGATCGGTATTATCATTCTTTTTAATCTTTTAATTCTTAATCATTGCTGGAATTCTTCCTTCCCTTTATTGTTATCGTAATCGTTTTATTTAATCCTTTAGTTCTATCATTATGTCTAGTTTTGATTATCAATTTGTTGCTATTGTTGATTCGATGATTATGAGTAACTAATTCCCTATGCTAAGACTATAGGGGATCCATAATGTGAAGGGAGAGTAATCGATTTACTAGGTTAATGCTGGTACTGTCTTAGTTGTTTAAATGCTACAATTAATTGTAATTGCCTAATTGAGTCGACGCAGTTAGACCTTTAATCCCTAGTGATCCTTGACCTGGACCGAAAGGTTGGAAAAGGCAAGACTGGTAGCGAACAATAGAGTATTGCAGTGAGGGCGAAAGTTAAGCTGTTTACACTTTAGGGTGAATTAAGGACCGAAAGGTGACGTTCGCTACTCCTTAGACCGTACTACATTGACCTGGGACCTAGATTACTTGACCGGATGATTATGGTGAACCGATTGTCTTAGCTGTTCTTCTTTATCTGTTAAATTCCTTCCTTTTATTCTCTTCTCCTTGTTCTCTTTAGTTTAGAAATCACATTTTATAAACCCCCAATTTGGTTACTTGACGAACTTAGATTTAGCCGACAATTTCCTACCTCTCTGTAGATTCGACCCGACTTCCCTAGCTATATTAGTTAGAGCCAGTTGGTTATTTTTGACAGGTATGCGACAGACGTGTCAAATTTTGGCGCCGTTGCCGGGGAGGTGGCGCAAACTTGTTGCTTTAATTAAGTTTGTTCCTCGTCTCAAGGAATTCATTCCTTGAGACTAATCTCATTTCTGCAAAGTTTTGATTAGTTTGCAGGTTAGTTGTTGCTTTGAAAGTTTATTTGTCAAGATGCCTACTATTACGGAGCATAAAGAGCCATGTGGTAGATGTGGCACGGAAGGGCATGATCCTATCTTATGCATGGAAAGTGTTGAGCGCGTTCTTGCCTATCAGAAATACAAGCAGGGAGTTCCTTTCTCCCAGCTGTATGAAGAAATCAAGAATGATTCTACCCCTTCTACGCCAGTACCACAACCGGTCTCTCCTTCTGCAAGAGAAGAAATTGCCGAATTAAAATCCATTATGTTGAGTATGTCAAAGATGTCACGGCAATCTGAAACGGTTATATCGGAATTGAAAGAACAAGTCGCGCAGTTAACACTCGCGACAGACCAAGCCAAGCTTCTTCCAATTTGCGATCCAGTCAGTGCAACGAATTTTCAAAATGACCTTACTTATGAAGAAGGCGAGGTTTTGATAGCTGACGATAACTCGGATGATGATTTAGACGAGTTTTTGAAGGAAATACTTACTACGTGTGCTGTAACCACTCGATCGAGTGACTTTTCTACTCGATCGAGCAGTTTAAACCATCCTATCACTCGATCGAGTGAAAATGGTGGTCGATCGAGAAGCGCAGAATTCCAAGTTGGTCGATCGAGTGACAATCTTACTCGATCGAGTAACAATGCTGAAGAAATCACTCGATCGAGTGATAAACATGGTCGATCGAGTGAAACAGGAAAGGCAATTGGTCGATCGACTGATAAAAGTACTCGATCCAGTACTTTAAGTGGCGGGGATCCTAATTTACTATCTAATACCACCACCGTGTCATCTTCCCCTGCTGTGGAGACGTCACGCATTGATAAGGGTAAAGAAAAAGTTGCGGGGCCACTCATCGCTACCAGGGTACCCTTCCCAAGTCGTCTAAAGGAAGCAAAAATCGAGCAACAGTACGGTAAGTTTGTGGACGTCGTGAAGAACCTCCAGGTAACTGTCCCCTTTTCCGAACTTGTTACTCAGGTACCCACTTACGCTAAGTTTATGAAAGATATTGTGACGCGTAAGAGAAATTTGAGTGAATTTGAGACGATTTCATTTATGGAAGAGTCTAGTAATTTGCTGTTGAATAAGGCCCCTCCAAAAATGAAAGACCCGGGCAGCTTTTCTATTACCTGTGTCATAGGCAATATGGTTATTGATAAGGCCCTTTGCGATTTAGGTGCCAGTGTTAGTGTCATGCCCCTTCCGTCTCGCAAGAAATCGAAGATGAGTCATTTCAAAGTGACTAACATTACCCTATGGATGGTGATAGATCGTTAGGAGGCCCTTAGGTGTCTTAGAGGACGTGCTCGTGAAAATAGGCAAGCTCTACATCCCAAGAGATTTCATTGTTTTGGATATAGCCGAGGACACTCGGACCAAAATTATCTTAGGAAGACCATTCCTTTTGTACACTGGGTCGTTATTGATGTCGACAAGGGCGTCGACTCTTGCGAGAGGGGATGACGCTATCACATTCATCGCCAAGATTTTTAACCCACCCAATGATAGAGGACACTTGCTATTCGGTCGATATCATTGACGAGTCTATTTATGACTTCCGGCGGGTTCTTTTATGAAGGACCCACTAGAAGCTCTTATGCTTTTTGATGAGAGTGCGAGATAGCCCACGACGATGATGACTGCGTTGGATTTGCTTGTTGATGATTTAGATGAGCATGAGGGGGAACAGGTGGAACAAATGATTAGCACTCTTTTCTCCATTGAGGTAAAGGTACCGGAACGTAAGCCTCTCCCTTCTCATCTTAAATATGCTTTCTTAGACAATACAGAGCAATATCCAGTCATTGTTAGTGCCAAGCTTAGTGATGATCGGTGACCTCTTTGTTAGTCGTACTTAAGAAAAACAGAAGGCAATGGGCTATTCATGGACGATATCACGGGATTAGTCCCGATATTTGTATGCACAGGATAGAGCTGGAGGAGGATCACAAACCTTGCAGACGGTGGTCGCGTGGCTGAACCGAAGATGCGAGGATGTTGTGATGGCCGAGGTAATGAAGGCTTTGGATGTAGGTATTATTTATTCTGTCGGTAATTCTAGATGGGTGAGTCCAGTACAGGTGGTCCCGAAGAAAGGAGGGACAACTGTAGTTAATAATAAGAAGAATGAATTAATACCTACTCGAGTAGTGACTGGTTGGCGGATGTGCATAGATTACAGACAGCTGAATGCCGCCACTAAGAAAGATCACTTCCCCCTTCCTTTTATTGATCAAATGTTAGAAAGGTTAGCTTCTCATAAATTTTTCTGCTATTTAGACGGGTATTCAGGGTTCTTTCAGATCCCTATCCACCCAGACGATCAGGCTAAGACTACATTTACCTATCCTAAGGGCGTTTTTGCGTATCGCAGAATGCCTTTTGGTTTGTGCAATGCCCCTGCCACCTTCCAAAGGTGTATGATGGGGATATTTTCAGAGTATATTGAGTCTATCATGGAAGTTTTTATGGATGATTTCAGTGTATATGGAAGTGATTTTTCTGACTGTCTGTCTAACCTTGAGAAAGTGTTGCAGTGCCACTTTATGGTCAACGAGGGAGTTGTCTTAAGGCACTTAGTTTCTGATAGGGGAATAGAAGTCGATAAAGCAAAGGTGGAAGTGATTCAGCAATTACCACCTCCTGTTAATGTTAAGGGGGTGAGGAGCTTCCTTGGTCACGCCGGGCTTTTATCGCCGGTTTATCAAGGATTTCTCCAAAATTGCTAAACCACTTACACAGTTGCTGCTTAAGGATGCCCCTTTTGTGTTTACTGATGCTTGTCTTTCTGCTTTTAACATGTTAAAGCAGACTTTAGTCTCTGCGCCCATCATACAGCCTCCCAACTGGGACTTGCCGTTTGAGATCATGTGTGATACGAGTGACTATGCACTAGGAGCGGTGCTTGGCCAGAGGAAAGAAAAAGCCTTAAATGCTATTTACTATGCGAGCCGAACTCTGGATGAGGCTCAAGTGAAGTACACTACCACTGAGAAGGAGCTGTTAGTTGTAGTTTATGCCTTAGAGAAGTTTCGTACTTATTTAGTTGGGTCAGAAGTCACTGTTTTTACTGACCATGCAGCTTTGAGGCATCTCCTTGCTAAGAAGGAGGCCAAACCACGGCTACTGAGATGGATACTCCTTCTTCAGGAGTTTGATTTGCAGATCAAGGATAAGAAAGGAGCTGAGAACGTTGTAGCTGATCACTTGTCGCGACTGATGCGACAAGAAGGGGAAGATTCTCTACCCATTGACGATTCTTTTCCTGACGATACTTTGATTGCTGTTATATCGTCTATTGTTAACCAAGAACCTTGGTATGCAGATATAGCTAACTTCGTTGTCAGTGGCAAGCTGCCGCCTGACCTTTCTCATCAGCAAAAGAAGCGTTTTCTGTATAACGCTAAGCAATACTTCTGGGACGATCCTTACTTGTTTAAGGAATGTGCAGACGGCCTCTACAGACGGTGTATTCCGGAGTGGGAGACCAAAATAGTCCTGGAAGGCTGTCACTCCTCTTCATATGGTGGTCACCACGGTCCATCGCGCACCGTGGCTAAGGTACTTCAGTCTGGTTTTTACTGGCCTTCTTTGTTTGCTAACGCTAAGTCTTTTGTTTCAGTTTGCGACGCTTGCCAACGATCAGGGAACATTTCAAAGAGACATGAGATGCCCCAAAACGGCATCCTAGAGGTGGAGGTTTTCGATGTCTGGGGCATTGATTTCCAAGGACCGTTCCCATCCAGTAAAGGTAACAGGTACATCTTAGTAGCTGTAGACTATGTGTCAAAATGGGTTGAGGCAATTGCTTCACACCATTGTGATGCTAAGACCGTGATAAAGATGTTTAAAAAGATCATATTCCCCCGTTTTGGTGTCCCTAGGGTCGTCATTAGTGATGGGAGGATGCATTTCAAAGAAAAGAAGCTAACTTCCATATTGTCTAGAGTTGGTGTCCAACACCGGCGTGGTTTGGGGTATCATCCCCAAACTAGTGGTCAGGTAGAGGTCTCTAATCGCGAGTTGAAAGAGATCTTGTCTAAGGTAGTTTCTAAATCACGGAAGGACTGGAGTCTTAAGCTAGATGACACATTATGGGCTTATAGAACTGCCTTTAAGACACCAATTGGTGCATCACCTTATAGGCTAGTTTATGGGAAATCGTGTCACTTACCTGTTGAATTGGAATGTAAGGCCTGGTGGGCAATTCGTGAGCTTAATTATGATCCTAAGTTGTGTGGTCAGAATCGTCTTTTGCAGCTAGATGAATTGGAGGAGTTTAGGCTTAACGCCTATGACAGCTCGCGGATTTACAAAGAAAAGACAAAGAGATGGCATGACAAGAGAATCCTACCTCGGGAGTTCCATGTTGGGCAAAAGGTGTCTTTGCTTTGTTTAATGCCCGGATGAGACTATTTCGGCAAGTCAAGTCCAGATGGAGTGGTTCTTATACGGTGACAAATTTGTTACCAAATTTGGATCTCGTGGAGCTTGAAGATTCCGAGGGGCGTAGATTCAAGGTGAATGGCCAATATGTGAAGCATTACCACGAGGCGACTGAAGCGGACAATCACGTTGAAGTCTTGCGCTTCGACGAGCTCGACGCGCCAGTTAATTGATGCCAGAAAGGTCGTGTGGGACCTCTTAAACCAGCGCTCTCCGGGAGGCAGCCCGGACTGTTTTATTGTACTTCTGTTGAACTATTTATTTTTCTTTAGCCTTACGTTGAACTTTAGACGCTGTTTTATGAACTTCCCATGCATTTCCTTGCTTTTATTGCGTGTGTTGCAGGTCAAAGTACTCGATCGAATGATATTGTGCTCGATCGAGCACTTTTTGAGGCAGCTTTCACTCGATCGAGCGATATTGTCCTCGATCGACCAGAACCAAACTCACTCCTACTCGATCGAGTGGTTTTTCACTCGATCGAGCCCTTCCAATGCACTGGTTCACTCGATCGAGAAGTTTCAAGAGGTCAGTCGAGTGGTTTTGACTCCCGGCTGTTGTTTTACGTCTATGGAGCTACTACTTGACTTTCTTTGACCTCCCATGTTCATGGTCGGTTTGGGGAGGTCCCTCCTTACGACGTTTTGTAAGTTTTTCGACTCCACTTCTCCTTTTCCTTTCAATTTGCATTTCTTTCCCTATTTTTGGTACAATGAGCGCATTGTACGGTTTGGTTTGGGGAGGTATGCATCCATATCTGTGTCTGCATGTTTTCTTGCATTTCTGCTTCCACGTTTATTATTTCCGTTTGCATTGTTGTTTGAAAAAATCATATAAAAATCATACAATTCAAAAATTTTCAAAAATTTCATGTTTAAATTGAGTCGGAACGTTTGAACATTGACGCTACTCTGAATCATTACTTGAGCCCTGCATTTTCTTGACATTTAGTTAACGTGATTATGTGCATAATCTACGAGTTTTTGTTTCTTCCTTATCTGAACGAATAGACTTGATTCATTATGTCGGCAAGCTACATTACATTCTGAGGTTAGAGCTTTTTAAACTGGTGACATTCATGACCGGTTTCATTTAGGATGTGAGTAGTACTCTCTTTAAGACATGTAACATCAATTTTCATAAGCATGACTCTAGTCTTCTTAATACCTGTATGCATTCGGTCTGTGGATGGTGACACGTGTTAGGAGAGGCAATCCCTTTATTTCATTCTACCCATGAGCCTCAGATAGCAAAATTGCCTTTTTGTCCTATCAACTACTTTCTATAATACTTCCTACCCTAGCTGAGCTAGTAAAGAGTAGTTATCGGAATGTTTTACTGCAATATGGTTATTTCATCTGATTTCAGAAGATGGTGGAGGAATTGAAGGGAAAGAAAGAAAGAAAGAAGGAAAATGTCGAATTGTTGAAAAAAAAATGATGAAAAGAAAAAAAAAAGAATGAAAAACGAAAAATGCGAAAAAGAAAAGAAGAAGAAAAAGAAAGAAAAATTACATATGAAAAAGAATGAGAATGTATAATGATTCACACTCCCATGTCTTATCTATATTTTATGGGGAGTTGACGATTTTTGGTGTTTTGTGAGTTTAGTGCATAATTTTGCACCGTTTTATCTTGCTGTCATGAGTACGAAGTTGGGATGCAGTTTATATTTGGATCCGTTGTTGCTAGCCTGGCTATTAACCCCACATATCCAAATTCATTTTAGCCCCTTCTTACCCATTACCTCACTTACCCAAATGTAAGTCCTCGGCACGTGTCTTGGTCATTAGTATGGTTGGAATGCATATGTACGGTTGTAGAGACTTTATTCATGTTAACTGCATGCATGTTCTTATAGGTCGAGTTAGGTGAGTGTCTTACTTCCTCCTATATCTTACACATATATACTCACCTTGTGCCTGATTTTGAGTGACGAGCGACCCGTGAGAGTCCGATATCTTTTGAGTCTTGCAAGGTCGACGGTTGAGTAAGTTTGAAACATTAATTTAACTCGTTTGCACTTTTCACTGCCACTTTGTCATGTTATCGCATTAAATTGGTTTTAGTGGATGATTTGTAGCTGATGCGTTGGTCCCGTTCCATTGTTCACCCTTAGTTGCATTCATATTTGCTTGGGGACAAGCAAAGGTTTGGTTTGGGGAGATTTGATGCGTGTCTATTATATAAGGTTTTCACCTCATTTTTACACGCATTTCTGTGCTTTTTATGTAGCATCTGGCTACAAATACCCCCGATTATTCTACTTTGGTCCGTTATTTGTAATTTGCAGGAATTGACCGAAGAGGAGCTAAATCGAGCCTTAATTGTCCCAATTGTATGCATTCATGGAAAATAAGGAGCCGGAGCTTGGAAATCTAACACTTGGAAGACGCGTGAGCTGAGTTCGGAAGCAATTCAAGTCCTAACGTACCTATATAGCTCGATCGAGTGGTTCACTATTCGATCGAATGCTTTATGTACTCAAGACTGGTCGATCGACCAGTTTAAGGAGCCCATCGAGGAGTTTTTGCAAGAGGTGCTCGATCGAGTGGGTTATCACCACTCGATCGAGTGGTTTGGTGATGATTTGTTCGATCGAGCAGCAGTAATCTACTCGATCGAATGGTTTCCTGTGCTTTAGTCAATTTCCGCCTAAATTACTTATGGGCTTTTGTAATCAGTCCATAGATTAGGTTTTAGTATAAGACTGAGAGGGAACTACGTTACTTCTGCTCTTCCTCTCTCACGTTGGTTTTACTCTAATTCTTGCCACTGTTCTTTGGATTCTTTTTCTTTTATTCGGATTGGAGACACGATCGGTATTATCATTCTTTTTAATCTTTTAATTCTTAATCATTGCTGGAATTCTTCCTTCCCTTTATTGTTATCGTAATCGTTTTATTTAATCCTTTAGTTCTATCATTATGTCTAGTTTTGATTATCAATTTGTTGCTATTGTTGATTCGATGATTATGAGTAACTAATTCCCTATGCTAAGACTATAGGGGATCCATAATGTGAAGGGAGAGTAATCGATTTACTAGGTTAATGTTGGTACTGTCTTTGTTGTTTAAATGCTACAATTAATTGTAATTGCCTAATTGAGTCGACGCAGTTAGACCTTTAATACCTAGTGATCCTTGACCTGGACCGAAAGGTTGGAAAAGGCAAGACTGGTAGCGAACAAGAGTATTGCAGTGAGGGCGAAAGTTAAGCTGTTTACACTTTAGGGTGAATTAAGGACCGAAAGGTGACGTTCGCTACTCCTTAGACCGTACTGCATTGACCTGGGACTTAGATTACTTGACCGGATGATTATGGTGAACCGATTGTCTTAGCTGTTCTTCTTTATCTGTTAAATTCCTTCCTTTTATTCTCTTCTGCTTGTTCTCTTTAGTTTAGAAATCACATTTTATAAACCCCCAATTTGGTTACTTGACGAACTTAGATTTAGCCGACAATTTCCTACCTCTCTGTGGATTCGACCCGACTTCCCTAGCTATATTAGTTAGAGCCAGTTGGTTATTTTTGACAGGTATGCGACAGACGTGTCACTAGGATTAAAACTTGGATGTTGCATTGCATGCATATAATCGACGATATATCGAGTATATATGATGTCCCTAATCATTAGTAGAGGCCGCTATCGAGGCGGGCGGGATTAGGTGTTCGATCAAAAGAGCTTCCTAATACGTACCCTCACCCCTTACTCCAGATCTCTGTGAACATCCGTGTTCATTGGCATCCACAAGAGTCATTCTAGACATAAAATGCTAAGGGTAACGATTGCTTAGTGTTCATGTCACTACTTTGTGTCTTGACATGACACGAGGTATTCGAATGGTTCCAATTTCCCATAAAAATTGGTGGCGACTCCAACAAATGCAAACGCTTGTTCTCTCCTCCCTAGCGTCCCCGTGGGCCCCCGTTGTCCACTGTTTGGCGACTCCGCTGGGGATAATACACTTACGTGTAGCCTAGGGTGAAACTTGAACAAGGTTAGGGAATAATTTGTACAAGACAATTGTCGGTTTTCATAACTCGGTCTTCCTAGACCGTTTCATTCGGCCTTCCTAGGCCCAACCCAACCCATTCGACCAATCGTCCCGTCTAAACGGTCCTACTTCTTATTTGGGCCTAAGGATGGATAGCGATTGACGTCATCCATACCATGATGCTTACTCTTGTTTGTATCAAGGACCTTCACTACTTGAGGAAATGGACTAGGAATCGGCCTTACTCTTGTTTGGTACGAGCCTCTCCACAGACTTCGGGTTTGATTGTTCAGTATGGCAACCCACCCTTTAAACCAAAACCCTTTTAAATGCACTCAGCATCCCGTTATAATGCTTGTATGAATGTTTGTAACTTACGTGATCACCATTTCTAAACGAAACCATGACGATTTTTGTAAAAATCAAAACCCTTTTTTAAACAGAAATTTCGAAAAAACAAAGAAAAGGCCATTGATTAGCGCAAAACCCAGTCAAAACTCTGTCCGTTTGTCGAGTCAAAATTCGGGCCCAAGCCCATTTCAAAACCTCACTTCGAGTGAACTCCTACAAGTACACTATAGTTGACTAGGATACACATTTTCAAAACTTTGTCTTTTCTTCAAAGCTCACTCAACACAAGTGGCACACACCCACTTCAAGAGTCAAAACATTTCTTCCCTTTGCAGGTGTGTTAGAATGGTCGATCGTGTTTTGATTCGTCATCGATCTCTTATCCAGTTTTCAAGATGCCTGGAACCAGTGACGCGAACCTCAATCAACTTCAAGATGGTAATGATCGAATCCTAGCCGCACTAGCTCAAATCCAAGTTACTCAAGACCAAGTGTATGATCGCCTTGACACCATCGAGGGCCGGATCTATGCCGTAGAATGGAGGTTGTCTCCTCACGAAAGTGAAGTAGTAGGTGACTTCGCGAGTGAATCCAAGGACGAAAATCCTCTCATGGGAATGACTATAGCTGATAAAAGACTCCAATACTTAGAGGAGCAATTGATGTACCTTAAAGGAGATGATATTTATAGGGAGAACAACCGCAAGTATGAGGCCGTCAATTCCAAATTGCCAACCAACTTCAATATGACGGATATCCCTAAATTCAAGGGGCACGAAAACCCTTTGAACCACATCCGTGCCTTCAAGGATTATATGTCTATCAAAGGCATCAAACCCGAGATGTTCTTAAGGATCTTTCCTTCATCTCTTGACGCCATCCCAAAGCAATGGTTCTACTCTTTAGAACACAAGAAGATCGCTACTTGGGAAGATGCCGCGATCGAGTTTGCTAAACAATACGCGGATAATGCCGAGATCCAAGTTAGCATGCGCACTCTAGAGGTTCTTACCCAAAATGACAAAGAAGATTCACCGACTTCCTAAGTAGGTGGAGGAAGACTAGTACTCAACTAGTTGAACGCCCGGATGAGGCTACCCTTGTGGAGAATTTCGTGGATAATCTCAAACCCATCTATGCCAACCATTTGAGATACCAAAACATCAAAACTTTCAAGGACTTAACCGTACTAGGAACAAGGATTGAAGATGACATCCGTAAAGGGCTCTTGTCCAAAACGGTAGGCTGAGGATATCAAGGCTCAACAAGTCGTTCATACGGCTCCACTAGCAAGACCGATGAAGTTAACCTTCTTGAGCCATCCAAGAAAAGTACCCCACCAAGGAAATTCACAAACCTTGGGGATACTTACTCCAACGCTCTTAAGAGGTTATTGAAGCAAGGCAAACTCCAACCCATAGGACCTACTCCCGAACCCGAAAAGAAATCCAAGTTCTGGGACGAGAACTCGTATTGTGAATACCATAGGGGCAAAGGGCATGACACAAAAATATGCTACAAATTGAAAAATGTGCTTCAAGACATGATTGAAGATGGCCGACTACCAATACCGCCGGGAGGTAAACCCAACAACACTCAGAACCCTCTTGGGATTCTAGTAATCACAAGTGAAGAATCTACCTTAGATTGTTCACACCTCATTTCTCCAATCGAAGAGGAGATCCACGCGATTGAGAATGAAGGATTCTACTCTACCATCTCCCCTACCATTTCCGACTTCATCACATGGGCAAAGAGTGTGGATAGACAAGTTTGGGAATTAGAAAATGTGGTGACAACCTTACATGACCCCAATGCAACACCTAAGGAGCAAGTGCCACTAATCTTCTCTCAAAACGCTACTATGCAAGAAACAGTCGTCGTGGTTGATAAACTAGTCGACCAAATCACACGATTAGAAGACGGAATCATGAGAATGAGAGAACTAGCTACAATCAACGGAGTATGGGCCGATGATGATGAGGACGAGTATCTCATTGAAAATTCCCTAGTCAAAGAAATAGTCCAAAATGGTGAAGACCAAGATGTGGACCACCTAACTTGTTCGGGGCGTCCATATCAAAGCACTACTCAAAATGGTCCAACCAACGTTGTCACGCCAAATGATAACGAAGATGACTCCACTGATCACTTGCTCAAGCAATTTGGTCGGACTAAATATTTTCGGTAACTTGTCGTTAGGAGCACCTAGACCAAAACACAATTTATAGCTTCACAAACAACTCTACAATTAGTAAAGAGGCAAGTAAAGGTCGGATCCCAAGGGACGGGAATTGAAATGAGATTTCTATTGAGACTAGTGGTGTCTTAGGGGTGTCACAATTTGGGTTGATGTAGAAGTTCACTAAACTAAATAGCAATGAAAGTAAATAAGCAAGATGAATTGAAAGGGTTGTAAACAATTGATAAAAAGCACTAGGGTATCATGGGGTCATAGGGGATTCATGGGAATTGATCATACAAACATGTTCTCAAATTATAAGCAAGCAATTATTGTTGTGATGGATTGAGTTGGGTTATATCTTACAATCCTAGGAAAGTTTGGGTCCCGGAGCCGAATCGATTAGATTGTACAACACCTACAAGTCGACTTAGTCTTCCCTACTCAACAACATGCATGGTCTAATGAGACTCGAGTTGGTTTATATCTTAGAAGTCTCATTGAAAAGGTAGGTGATGGGTAAAAAATGCAGGGATTCATAGGCTCGCATTTCATCAAACATAACATGTGCATGAGTTTAGATCAAAACAAGCAAGCAAATAAACCATGAAATCATATTAATTTAAGCATGAATCATTCCCCATGTTGGTTTCCCCTAATCACCCATTAACCCTAGCTACGGAACTACTCACTCATTATCATGTTGAACATGCTAGCAAGGTTGTCAATCATACCAACAAAGTGAAACATGATGAACAAATGAAAGTAATTAGCAATAATTAAAAAGGGATTAAGAGAATTATACCTACTAATGATTCCAATAATAAAGCAAAGAATAAAAGAAGTAGTTGATGCTTGATTGAGAGGTTGTCAATCTCCCAATAATAACCCAAATAATCTTCAATTACCCAAAATAAAGGATGAACAAAAGAGAGATTAAGGAAATAAAACTTGTATTAAAACTTGATTAATTGTTGATTACAAAACTAAAGAGAGATTTGATTGATATTAACTACTCTACGAATTGATAAGAAGAACATGCTCTTCCAATTAGACTAACGGGGTATTTATAGTGGAAATTAGGTGGATGCATTAGGGTTAACTAAGGGCTTAAATGACGATTAAGTCCCTAATTAAGGAAACGCCGGTATTTTTTGAAGGATGGGCATCTTTCTTGAAGCTTGAAGAAACGAATTTGCGTTGTCTCTGCCTGGGCGTCTTTGGGAGAAGACGGGCGTCTTCTGGTAGCTGCTGCCCGGACGTCTTGTATGGAAGACACACGGATTGTAGTGCTGGGGACGGGCGTCTTCAGGACAATCCGCACGGGTTGCTGCTCAGACTTGTTTCTCCTTCTTTTCTTCCCTTTTCTTCATAAAATCCTTGGGGATTTCTTTGGGGATGCAAGGATCTTTCCTCATCATTGCCCATCTACTATAATATGTACAAAGGCCTTCTAATATTGTCTCTCCTTGATGCTTGGTCATTGAATTCAATTAATTTAGTCTCATTTTGGCATGAAAATGCAAGGTTTGCATTCCTTTCCTACCAAGGACACAAAACCTCAAAGAATATGCAAAACAAAGAACTAAAGACAATAAATGACCCAAATATGCACTAAAAAGCATGGGAACAAGGCTAATTCGGGGACTAAATATGCGCTAATTATAGTCACATCAAATATCCCCAAACCGAACCTTTGCTCGTCCCGAGTAAAGAGGTGACAAAGACTAGGACCATTATTTAAACTAACCTAATAACATAGCCGATATGAGACAATTAGCGGGTCTCACTCCACCCCTTCAACTCACAACAAGACAACCATGAGGTAGGATGCCTTCTTGCAAGGCAAGGTGGGTCTTGCCAAAATGGCGACACATCCAAACATTAAGCACACAAAATCAAATAATGGATACATCTACAAAAAGAATAGCCACTTCCTCATCAAGTGGCGGAGTCAACTAAAAGAGAACAAATTTAAGAGCATATATTCCGTCACAAATACTAGTTCAACAAATCACTAAGGCTAAAAGGATGGCACTAAATCACCTCCAAATGGTGTTAAACTAGACTACTTTCGTCCTCAATTTCCAAATACTTTCGTCAAGAGCGATCGGATGGCGTGGAATGATGATCCCCATGATGCTAGTATCATATGACATGACAAGTCTCGAGTTCTCTACAAAATTAAAGGTCATGGATCGTCCCAAGCTCGACAAAGTGGCTTGACAAAAAGGCTTTTTGGGAATGAAATGCTCAAATCGTTGTAAACAAGGGTGGATATGACTAGCATTCAAAAATTGACCTCATTCAACTTTCACATTTCAAAAATTAGAGATGGGGTTTGTCCCTTCCGTGCTAATGTCCTTTGCTTTCGCCAATCGCTTATTAGGCAACCGGTTAACCTCTAGACAATAGCTTTTCGGGGTGATAGTCACTCTGTCTCTGGGCGGTTGAATTCACAACCGTGTAGGGGCCCAATTCAATGGATCCCTCTCCAAAGTACATCGAAGTGGTACGCCTCCATCAAAACAACTAAAATTCTCAATATTTCAACATTTCATAACATTTGAGGTTTCCTTGGCAATAAAACGTTTCCACATACAAAATCTTTGAAATGAGCACTTCAAACTTATTGATAGAAAGTATTTTTGGGTTGCCATACCACAAGGTCAATCAAGGTCACCTAGACAAGTTAACCAAGTCCACATCGCATCACGGGGTTGGATAGGTGACTCACATGCAAACCCTTGACTAGGCTTTGGGTCATGGGTCGAAAGACACTAGTATGACACAATCTAGGGTGTTTTACATTCATTCTAGTAGGCAAAGTCTTAAGTTGAAAAAGTATTTGTAATGGCTTAGTTGCTCTTGTCAAAGTTCTCAATTAGGCACTTTTTAAAACATTTCATCTAAATGCAACTATATGCCATGATGCAACTATTATATACATCCTAATGCAAGTGATTCTACCAACGAATATGACATATAAACTAAATGCAAGTCCTAAGTTCACATTGTTATACCGCATCAATCAAAATAAAGCCACATAGTCATTAACATAAAGAGGAAAAAGGAGATTGGAAAGATCATACCATGCGGTCTTCATTATCCTCATGTTTCGGATGTGGCGTAGTCGATCAATGTGAACAAGGATAGAACAAACACAATATATACAATAATATATACATGACTACACTACAAAGGAAATGAACATGTTTTTGGTTTTTCAATTTTCAAATTTTTATGGTTTTTCGAAATTTTTCAATTTTTTTGGATTTTTGAATAAAAGTTAGATTAGAATTCCCTATCCCCACACTAATATGGGCATTGTCCTCAATGGCCAAAATGATGGGAAATTATGCAAACATGATGCATGATTTCTACACTAAATGCAAGCTACACTAATCTACACTACATGATGCATGGTTTTTGTTTATGACGGAGAGGATAATTTAGATTACCTCCCGTTGTGTATGCATGTACTTCCCCAAACCGAGTTAGACATTATTGCTAATGTCCTAAGGTTGGGTGTAGTTCATGCACACACTATGCAATGCATGAAACTAAATTTGTCATTTTGGATTTTTAAAAATGGGAATAATAAAATGAGAACACCTCAATGGGGCCGAGGTGTTAGTCCTCTATGTTGCTAGGACTACTCCAACAATGATCAAGATTAATAAAATACAACAAAGAGAGAAGTAGACAAACCTCAAGAGGGTAGGAGCCTCCAAAGCTTGCTAATCTTCCATCATATCATCACTGTCATCATCTTCCTCACTAGAAGTGGACTCATCACCACTTCCCTCTTCACCTTGTTGTTCACTTTGCTCATCATCCTCTTCTCCTTCTTCACTAGCTTCTTCTTCAATGTTATCATCAACCTCTTAATCACCGACAACCTCATTATCACCCGGAAACTCACCCCTAGATGCACTCGGAAAGAAAACTTCCCTATCCGCCCAACTAGGCAAAGGACAGGAAGGGTCAAGTAGTCCTTGCCTAGCTAAGTGAAGGAGGGGTAGATATTGGGCTAAGTAAGCATCTTCCCGATCCTTGAAGGCTTGCTTGTGTATCTCTTGCATAAGAAGAGTCATATAATCTTTGCTTGCTTCAACACCTTCGGGTTTGAACTCTTGGTACTTGAAAGGATAGGGTGGTGTGACAATGGAAGAGGAGGGCATTTCAATTTCACCCTTTTGTTGTCGGATAATGTATTCGGCCTCTTTTGAAAGGGGAAGGAGATAGTTGGTCCGGTGGACACTTAAACGACAAATCTTCGAAGGCAAAGTAAAAGATCTAGCCTCACTAGTGAGCCACCCATACTTGGTGTCAAGAGGGTTATGAGAGACCCACTTGTACTTGTTCATCATAGTATCAATATCAATGAGATGACCACCCTTTTTCGCCACATACTTGCTATCCTTGTTGAAGTTCGGATCAAAGTATTTTGCTAAAATAGTGACTAGACCTCCATTCACAATGACGGTAGTGCCTTGCTTCCCACAATCAACATTTAGCCATCTATCCACCAAAAGCCTTAGAGAGTTGAAAGGCTTGGTGAATTACCTTCCAATGTTCAAGGCCGACTCAAGAAGAACAAAATCGAGTTTTGTGAAATGGTTGGTGTCTTTTCTTGCAATGATGGTGTTTCCTACAACCTTGTGCCACACTCTAATGCCCGGATGGTAGACTAATAGAGCGCGACTAGCATGAAAGTTCTCAAATTTCCTTCCGGAAATCGCCTCCCAAAGAGGGTCGGGGTCATATTTGCCAACATTCTTGAAATACCTCGGTGAATCACTAAGACCCAAAGGTTTACCCATTTCCTCAAAGGAGATGCGCCTACTAACATTAGCTAGGCGAAACTCGATGGTTTCCATAGTCTCAACCTTGTTAACTTTTAAAGAACTCAAAAATTCTAAGGTAAGGGAGGGGTATGTCAATTCTTTTTGTTGTAAACAATTTCTCCAACCCCATGGCTTTAAAGAAGGCTCTAGTTTGCTCAAGGACACCCAACTTATCTAAGGCATCTTCACAAATAAATTTGGTGGATAGAAATGATTTTCTAGCAAACTTGGCAAAAGTGTCCCTATGGGATTTGGAAATGAAAATTACCTCCGGATAGTTCGAAAGTTGAGCAATTTCCGGAGTAGTAGATGTTGTTGCTTCCATGGGAGGTTGTTGTTGTTGCACTTCCAAGTTTGGGCTAGCTACCACCATAGCCAATGCTTTCTTTGCTTGAAGACTCTTTTGTCTTGATGAGAGTGCCTTTGCCTTTGTTGCTTTTGTTGCTCCCTTTGTCTTTGCCATTGATGAATAAACCAAGAAAAGAGTGAAAATCTTCAATTTCTAGTATACCCAAATTGATTTAAAGATGAAAGGCTTTGCCTTTATGAATTCAAAAATCGACTCAAAGGTTGAAGATTTTGTGCTTGGTTTTGATTTTTGTTGAAAGACGAGTGATTAATTTGTTGTTTAAAAGGATGTTTTGATTTGATTTTGGTGAATGTTGTTGAGGAATCTTGTTTTTGTGATGGAGAGGATGAGGGTTTTGGAGTTATGGGGTTTGTGGGGTTTGTGGGTAGTGTTTTGAATGAAGGAATGAGGAAATGAATGTGGGATGGGGTTTATAATAAACCCGAAAATTTTGAAATGCAGGGGGAAGACGGGCGGCTTTCCTTCGGGACGCCCGGATTCTGTCTGGATGGGCTTCAGGAATTCTCTCCTAAATACGGGCGGATTGCAGCAAAGACGGACGGATTTGAAAATGCGGGACGGGCGTCTTTCAGAGAAGACGGGCGGATTCCTTTCCAAGGATTTTTCTTGTTTTTTCTCAGCCAAAAGACGGGCGTCTTCTCTTTTAGGACGGGCGTCTTTATGAAGATGGGCGGATTCAACTGAAGGACGCCCGGATTCGTTAACAGTCACAAAAATTCAAAAATTCAGCTCAGAAGGACGGGCGGCTTCTGCCCAATATGCACGGATTGCCTGAAGACGGGCGGATTCTCTTGAAACCGCTCGGATTCTACCCCTTTTACCCAGATTCAGTTCCATTCGTGTACCTTGCATATCCCTTGTCATTTTTTTCATTCTTCAAATTCTCGTGTTCTTCATTGTGGGGGCACTACTAAGGCATGAATAGCCTAGGCAATTGCTATCCCCACACTAAGCTAAAGCACTACACATCAATTGAAATCATTAGTCCCTCCCTCACTTCTCTCAAACATGATAATTATCTTGATCAAGGCATAAAAATCCAAAAATGACAAAAATGCAAATTAGGAATTAAAATGCGAGTAAGGGAGTTAGAAATATTTACAAAGGGTGGTTTACGGAGGACTCCACCAAACTCTCATTCTTGATGAGATGTCAAGGGGGCATGTCCAAGGTGTTGTTGATGTTGCTCAACACCTTGAAAAAGTAATCAAAAGCTTGTTCATTGTCGTGATAAAGTTCTTCAATAGATCTTTGCCCTTGTTGTCGGTCTTGATCGATAGCATTACCAATGTAGGGATTGAAAATCCCTTCAAACTCATCGTCCCAAAGACCATAAACTTCATTAAGTTGATCATTAAAAATCTCTTGATTTGATGGAGACAACTCTCCCATTTTCCTTTCTTGGCCAATGAGGCCATCTTCTTCATTGCTTGACTTTGGTGAGCTTTGCAAGCTCTCTTTGTTACAATTCACTTGCTCTTTGAATGGAGCATCTTCAATTTTCTTCTTCCATTGGAGTTCCGACTTCTTCCTATCATCCTTCCGGCTATAATGATCGATCATAAATCATGGTTCATGTAAACGGGGAGCTCTCATAGTTTTGTCAAGATTAAAAGTTATACTCTCATCTCCCACTTCTAGAGTGAGCTCTCCATGTTTCACATCAATCACCGCACCCGAGGTGTGTAAGAAAGGTCTT
Organism: Silene latifolia; assembly: GCF_048544455.1. Lineage (NCBI taxonomy): Eukaryota > Viridiplantae > Streptophyta > Magnoliopsida > Caryophyllales > Caryophyllaceae > Silene > Silene latifolia. Next base: position 88,320,067 of record NC_133534.1, read on the forward strand.
CCTAGGATGATTGGAATGTTGGAATCTTCTTCCATGTCAACAATGACAAAGTCCACCGGGATGAAAAACTTCCCAATTCGTACGGGAACATCTTCCCATATCCCTAATGGTGTCTTCGTCGATCTATCGGCCATTTGGAGTGTGATATTGGTGCATTTAAGCTCTCCCATCCCCAACCTTTTACTCACCGAGTACGGCATAACACTCACACTAGCCCCTAGATCACATAAGGCTTTGTTGATCGTGGTGTCGCCAATGGTACACGGTATTGAGAAGCTTCCCGGATCCTTGAGTTTTGGAGGTGAACTCCCTTGAAGTATTGCACTACTCACCTTAGTGAAGGCGATAGTCTCAAGCTTCCGGATCGACTTCTTCTTTGTGAGGATGTCTTTCATGTATTTCGCATAGGCCGGCACGTGATTGATTAATTCCGTGAAAGGAATTGAGACTTCTAAATTCTTCACAATTTCCATAAACTTTCCAAGTTGGTCATCAAATTTGGGCTTGGCTTGACGACTTGGAAAAGGAAGTCTAATCACAATGGGCTCCTTCTCCTTGACTTTGTCTTCATTTTTCTTTGAAATTTCTTCTTTTGATGATTCTCCATCTTTGGAGTTTTGCACAATTTCTTCCTTGTCACTAGCTTCCACAACTTCATCCTCAACTTGCTTCTTCGGTGCTTCATACCTTGTACCACTTCTCAAGTGAATGGCGCTAACCGTTTCATGTCTTGGGGGATTACTTTGAGGTGGTAATTGCCCCTTTTGTCTTTGTGAGCTTGAAGATGCTAGTTGAGTCAATTGGGTTTCCAAGATTTTGGTGTGAGCTAGAATGTTGTTGATGGTGGTTTCCTTTGCTTGACTATCTTTTTGCATTTGAGTGAAAAATTCTTGTTGATTCTTTTGCATTTGGAGGACCGATTTTTGAACATCAAAACCTTGGTCATTTTGTTGATTGCATGGATTTTGATTTTGGTAACCTTGGTTTTGGTTGTAAAAGGGTCTTTGATTTTGGTTTCTCATGGGAGGTGGGGTGTTGTTTTTTGAGGGTTTTGAACATTTTGGATTTTGTATGAGAGATTTGGATGGAATTTGGTGTTTTCATTGTAATAGTTGGAATAAGGGGTACCACTCTTGTATGCTTGGAAAGCATTCACTTGTTCATTTGTTCCCTTACATTCACTTTGGTCATGTCCCAAAGTTCCACAATTCTCACATATCCCACTTGGGATTGATGAAGATGCCGTCATGGCATTAACATGATGCTTTGGTGATTTTGAGGCTTCTTCAAGTCTAGCCATAGCTTTTTCAAACTTCAAATTTATAGTATCAATGTGAGCACTAAGTTGAGCACCCAATTGAGTAACGGAGTCCACTTCATGCTTTCCTCCTCTAGTAGCCTTGCGAGGTCTACTATATTGTGAGTTATGGACCGCCATTTCCTCAATTTTGTTCCAAGTTTGATTGTCATCAACTTCGGTGAACATTCCATTTGATCCCATGTTGAGAATGTTCCTTGAATCTTCATATAGACCGTTCCAAAATTGTTGTACCAAGAACCACTCGCTAAGTCCATGGTGAGGACATGAGCGACAAATTCCTTTGAACCGCTCCCAAGCTTCATACAAAGATTCTTCATCCCTTTGCTTAGAACCCGTAATTTGAGCTCTTAGCATGTTAGTCTTTTCCGGTGGGTAGAATTTTTTGTAGAAAGCTAGAGCCAACTTCTTCCAAGAATCAATTCCGAGAGTGGCCTTATCAAGGCCCTTCAACCATTGTTTCGCGGTGCCAATTAGAAAAAAGGAAATAAGACCCATCGAATTTGGTCTTGAATTACACCGGTTTGAGAAATCGCATCACAATAGTCACAAAAGGTCTCCATATGAGAGTGAGGGTCTTCACTAGGCATTCCCCCCAAATTGGCTCCTTTCGACTAATTGGATAAATGCGGATTTGGCAATGAAATTTCCGGTCAAATGTTGTGGTGTGGGAGTACCATTGGGTAGGTTCTCCTCGGTGGGTACGGAATGTGATGAAAACTTAGGCATTGTGGGTCTATTTTGTGCTGTATTTTGTGTTGGGTTCTCCTCACCTTCTCTTGCAAAAGGGTTGATGAACTCAATAGTTGGTTGAATATCTACAACCTCACTAATACCTCTCAAATTTCTCCTAGCAAGTCTTCTATTGGTTGTCAAAGTTCTTTCAATTTCACGATCAAAAGGTAACAAATCACCTTGTGACCTTCTAGACATGCAAAATATCAAACAACTCGAAAACAATTAGAACAAACCTTGAGGAGTTTTACTTCCTCAAGGCAAAGAAAGACACAACTAATAACAATATAAGAAAATCTAAATCAAGATAACACCGTCCCCGGCAACGGCGCCATTTTTTGTCGGACTAAATCTTTTCAGTAACTTGTCGTTAGGAGCACCTAGACCAAAACACAATTTATAGCTTCACAAACAACTCTACAATTAGTAAAGAGGCAAGTAAAGGTCGGATCCCAAGGGACGGGAATTGAAATGAGATTTCTATTGAGACTAGTGGTGTCTTAGGGGTGTCACAATTTGGGTTGATGTAAAAGGTCACTAAACTAAATAGCAATGAAAGTAAATAAACAAGATGAATTGAATAGGTTGTAAACAATTGATAAAAAGCACTAAGGTATCATGGGGTCATAGGGGATTCATGGGAATTGATCATACAAACATGTTCTAAAATTATAAGCAAGCAATTATTGTTGTGATGGATTGAGTTGGGTTATATCTTACAATCCTAGGAAAGTTTGGGTCCCGGAGCCGAATCGATTAGATTGTACAACACCTACAAGTCGACTTAGTCTTCCCTACTCAACAACATGCATGGTCTAATGAGACTCGAGTTGGTTTATATCTTACAAGTCTCATTGAAAAGGTAGGTGATGGGTAAAAAATGCAAGTATTCATATGCTTGCATTTCATCAAACATAACATGTGCATGAGTTGAGATCAAAACAAGCAAGGAAATAAACCATAAAAGCATATTAATTTAAGCATGAATCATTCCCCATGTTGGTTTTCCCTAATTACCCATTAACCCTAGCTATGGAACTACTCACTCATTATCATGTTGAACATGCTAGCAAGGTTGTCAATCATACCAACAAAGTGAAACATGATGAACAAATGAAAGTAATTAGCAATAATTAAAAAGGGATTAAGAGAATTATACCTACTAATGATTCCAATAATAAAGCAAAGAATAAAAGAAGTACTTGGTGCTTAATTGAGAGGTTGTCAATCTCCCAATAATAACCCAAATAATCTTCAATTACCCAAAATAAAGGATGAACAAAAGAGAGATTAAGGAAATAAAACTTGTATTAAAACTTGATTAATTGTTGATTACAAAACTAAAGAAAGATTTGATTGATATTAACTACTCTAAGAATTTATAAGAAGAACATGCTCTTCCAATTAGACTAATGGGGTATTTATAGTGGAAATTAAGTGGATGCATTAGGGTTAACTAAGGGCTTAAATGACGATTAAGTCCCTACTTAAGGAAACGCCGGTATTTTCTGAAGGATGGGCATCTTTCTTGAAGCTTGAAGAAACGAATTTGCGCTGTCTTGGAATCCGTGCGTCTTAGGCTCGGGACGGCCGGATTCGTGAGTCTCTGCCCGGGCGTCTTTGGGAGAAGACGGGCGTCTTCTGGTAGCTGCTGCCTGGGCGTCTTGTATGGAAGCCGCACAGATTGTGGTGCCGGGGACGGGCGTCTTCAGGACAATCCGCACGGGTTGCTGCTCAGACTTGTTTCTTCTTCTTTTCTTCCCTTTTCTTCATAAAATCCTTGGGGATTTCCTTGGGGATGCAAGGATCTTTCCTCATCATTACCCATCTACTATAACATGTACAAAGGCCTTCTAATCTTATCTCTCCTTGATGCTTGATCATTGAATTCAATCAATTTAGTCTCATTTTGCCATGAAAATGCAAGGTTTGCATTTCTTTCCTACCAAGGACACAAAACCTCAAAGAATATGCAAAACAAAGAACTAAAGACAATAAATGACCCAAATATGCACTAAAAAGCATGGGAACAAGGCTAATTCGGGGACTAAATATGCGCTAATTATGGTCACGTCACAATTACAGAAGACAAAGGCTGATCTTTCAGTCTGGCAATTGGTAGCAAGTTCTTTCCCACATCGCCAAGCTTTAATGCAAGCCTTGGCGAAACTAAATGTAGCACATAACTCCACACCCGAAGATTTAGTCAACTTGGTCTTCCAAGAATCACCGAAGCTAAGTAATCCTATTACTTTCTCAGACGAAGATTTGCCACCTTTTGGCGCTAGTCACAACTTGGCTCTTTACATCACTGTCATTTGTCTAAAGAAGAACGTGCCAATGACCTTGGTAGATGATGGCTCCGCGGTCAACGTCATACCCCTCAAAACGGCATACAAATTAGGCATGAAAGAGTCGGATTGGACCCCTACCAATCAAGGTGTTCGCGCATATGATGGTACACGACGAAAGGTAGTAGGACTCGTTAACCTAACCATAGCCACAGGGCCGATTGAGCGAAAGGTTAACTTCCAAATAGTGGACATTGAAGCTTCCTTCAACATACTTCTAGGAAGATCTTGGATTCACGCTTCCAAAGCAGTCACATCCACCCTTCATCAAAAAATCAAGATCCCACTAAATGGCAAAGTGGTGACGATCACTTCGTCACCCATCAAGGCAATAATCGAAAAGAAGTCGAACAATCAAGTTCTTGTGGATCCAGTATACGAACATGGGGGCTTCCAAAGCATAAATGTCATAGAAAGTGAATTGGCACCCTTATACTACGATCCCTACTCCAACTTGGTGGTCAACCACATACTCAAAGCCCAGAGATATTTCCCTGGAATGCCTTTAAATCCTATCCGAATAAACACCTTCGCACCATACAAGGAAGGCAACTCAAAAAGGATACCACTTGGACTAGGGTACAAACCCACTAAAGAGGAAGTTCTCGAGATGCTTGCTCAAGTTCAAAACCGTAAGTACGTGGGCGTCCAAATGCGACCCTATCTCCCTACCCTAAATAGGTACTTCTTTAAGGAAGGAAGTCTAGAACTCTTTCACGGATTTCCCGAGCCTTGGCACTATCTCGAGAGGAAGCTAGCCGGAATCGAGATCTTTCACGATTGCTACTTCATCCCTCCAGAAACGGTTCCTACCGTCAAAGCCCGTCAAGCACCTTGCTTAGACGAACAAGATGTTAATCTATTGTTTGGAGAGGATCGATTTGTTAGAGCCGCGCAGGATGAGATCATTACCATGATACTTCAAGACGATCACTTCAACCCTACCGCGTTAATCACAGAAACAAACGCGAATCAACAGAAAGGATGGAGAAAATCAATCAAGTGGACCAACGATCAAGGAAGACTCTTCAAGCTCACCACTGGAGAAGGAGAGATGTTCAAAGGAGAACCAGAAGATGATGAATTCGAGTAAGAGTCGGAGTCGGAGTCAGAGTCAGAGTCTAGAGAAGTCACTAGGGAGTCTCCTCCTGTTGTCATCCCCATTCCCTTTGTTTCTCCTAGCTTAGCCTCGAGTAGTAACAGTAGTTCGGGAAATGTCCCAACCACTGTCCCTTTACCGCCACTGACCACAGATCAAATGGCTTCTTTGTTTCAACTTTTCTCAAACTTTAATATGAATAAATCAGGTTCCGCTTACTCTTTGTGTTATCTTGAGTGCAATTCTGTTTACGATGATACTGAGGATGACCATGACCCAGACTCAATCGAAATACCTCCCTACGTAGCCAAAGAAATACTACAGGAAGGGGAAGGGGGACCAGTAATAGAGGACACCGAACCCATCAATGTAGGAACCGAACTAGAACCCCAAGAACTTAGAATAGGAACTACCTTGAGCTCTACCGAAAGGGCCGATTTCATAGACCTCCTAAACGAGTTCAAAGACGTCTTCGCTTGGTCCTACAAAGACATGCTAGGGATCGACAGGGATATCACCGAACATAGAATTCCGATTAAGCCAGGTTTCAAGCCTGTGAAACAGAAGCTTCGTCGAATGAGAACGAAATGGGCTCTCAAGATTAAGGAAGAAGTTGATAAGCAATTCAAAGCCGGGTTCATCAAAGTTTCCGAGTATTCTGACTGGGTAGCCAACATAGTACCTGTACCCAAAAAGGATGGGAGAATCCGTGTTTGTGTTGATTTTAGGGACCTAAACAAAGCAAGTCTTAAAGATGACTTCCCTCTACCACATATTGACATATTAGTGGACAATACTGCAGACCACGCATTACTATCCTTCATGGATGGGTATGCGGGTTATAACCAAATCAAGATGGCCATAGAAGACATGCATAAGACCGCCTTTGTCACTCAATGGGGAACCTATTGCTATACGGTAATGCCGTTTGGGTTAATCAACACCGGAGCTACATATCAACGCACCGCAACTACACTCTTACATGACATGATGCACAAAGAAGTTGAGGTATACGTAGACAACATGATTGTCAAATCCAAGGATAGAGAAGGGCATATTGCGAACCTTCGCAAATTTTTCGCAAGGCTACGAAAGTACAATATGAGGCTCAATCCTCAGAAGTGCACATTCGGAGTAACATCTGGCAAACTCATGGGATACGTTGTTAGCCAACGAGGTATAGAAATAGACCCTTCCAAGATCAAGGCTCTAATCGAAATGCCACAACCTCAAACTGAAAAAGAAGTCAGAGGATTCCTGGGAAAAGTGAAATATATAAGTCGATTCATATCGAAACTCACCATGATTTGCGAGCCTATCTTCAAGAAACTCAAGAAAACGGATCACACCATGTGGGATGATGATTGTCAAAAGGCATTTGATCGAATCAAAAAGATATTGGCTAAACCACCAGTGCTCATGCCACCTCAACGAGATCAACCTCTTGGTTTATATCTCACAGTAACCGAAACAGCCATGGGTGCCATGCTAGCTCAAACTATAGGAAGCGAAGAAAGGGCTATCTACTATCTTAGTAAGAAGTTCTTGGAGTACGAGTGCAAATACTCACAACCTGAAAAGACATGCCTCGCTCTTGTGTGGGCAACGAAGAAGCTACGTCATTACATGCTTAGCTACTCCGTCAAAATATACTCCAAAATAGATCCAGTCAAATACCTCTTCGAAAAACCCGTCCTCAACGGACGTCTAGCAAGATGGACTTTGATGCTCTCAGAGTTTGACCTCAAATACGTGCCCCTGAAAGTAATAAAAGGACGCGCCGTCGCCGAATTCTTTGCAGAGAATCCCATCAATGATGCACAAACAATAGACACTTGGTCATTTCCAGACGAGGATATACTCCAAACTGATGTAGACTCCTGGGACCTTTACTTTGATGGAGCGTCAAACTTAAGGGGATTTGGAATAGGAGTGTTGCTCATTTCTCCTGAAGGCGAGCATACACCAATCTCTGTCAAACTCGACTTTGAGGTGAGAAATAACGCTGCAGAATACGAAGCTTGTCTCATTGGACTACAAGCGGCGGTGAGTTTAGGCATTAAAAACCTCCAAGTACATGGGGATTCATCCCTGATCATCAACTAAGTTACGGGATCTTGGAAAATCTGAAGCGAGAGCCTAGCACCTTATCAAGCCAGAATAGACGAAGTTGCTCAATTCTTTGATCACGTGACATATCTACACCTACCTCGGGAAGAGAATCAATTTGCGGATGCTCTTGCAAAACTCGCATCTTTGATTAATATGCCAGGCGACATGGTAGAAATGCCTTTATGTATCGAACGACGGTCAGAGCCAGCTTATGTCCACCAAATCACCGATGAAGAGGAAATAGCACAGGAACCCTGGTTCCAAGCAATCCTAAATTTCAAGCTCAACGGTACCTATCCACCGGATATGGACAAGAGGGGACAACGTGCTATACGCCTACTAGCTTCCCAATACGTTCTCATGCAAGTAGAGTTGTACAAAAGAACACCTCTTGGTGTAATCCTACGTTGCCTTGATCATTCACAGGCACGGAAAGTGATGGAAGAAGTTCACAATGGAGAATGCGGTCCTCACATGAGTGGGCCCATGATGGCAAAGAAAATCACACGTTTGGGGTATTATTGGACCACAATGGAATCCGATTGCATCAAATACGTAAGACATTGCCACAATTGCCAAATCTTCGGGAATGTACAACATGTCCCTCCTTCATTGCTCTATACAATGACATCTCCTTGGCCATTTTCTGCCTGGGGAATCGACATAATCGGGAAGATAACTCCAGCCGGAATAGGAGGTCACTGTTACATCCTAGTGGCAATTGACTATTTCACCAAATGGGTAGAAGCGGCTTCCTACACTAGTCTCACAGCTAAAAACGTGGCAAAGTTCATACAAAACAACATCATCTGTCGATACGGTTGCCCACATGAGATCATTAGTGATAACGGATCATACTTCCAAGCTGAGACTGAGCAATTTCTAGCCAAGTACAAAATCAGACATCACCACTCTTCGCCATATAGACCACAGACTAATGGCGCGGTAGAGGCAGCAAACAAGAACGTTGTCACAATTCTCAAGAAAATGATTGACAACTATCGAGATTGGCCAAGCAAGATACCCTTTCTTTGTGGGGATATCGCACATCTGTTAGGACGCCCACTGGGGCCACTCCTTTCTATTTGACTTATGGCATGGAAGCTGTACAACCAGTCGAGTTAGAGATACCATCCTTGCGCATCTTACTCGAAAGTCAAATCCCAGAAGCCGACTGAAAGAGGGATAGATATGAAGAACTCATCCTCCTGGATGAGCGTAGGCTACGCGCCTTGCACAATGTCTAAACATATCAAGCACGTATCAAACACGCTTTCAACAAAAGGGTTAGGCCCAAGAACATCAAAGAAGGAGACTTAGTACTCAAATCGGTTAGAGCTCTTTTACCTGTCGATCCACGGGGAAAATTCAAACCTAATTGGGTCGGGCCATTCCTAGTCAAGTCCATACTCCCAGGGGGTGCGGTTAGGATCACAGACCTAGATGGGAATGAGTTTTCCAACCCGACAAACATTGACCAATTAAAACGGTACTATGCCTAGAATAGGAACAAAAACGCGCCTCGCGTAACCTCACGTGTCGCTCTTGTGACACTAAATAAACGGCTCCTGGCCAAGCTGAAATAAGCTAATGTCACTCTGCTCTTGCATTTTGACAAATTTGTCATCCTCATATCATCAAATAAACTAAACTGCACCTTCAGAGTAAGCAAAAGCTCATGCTTATTTTCTAGGTTCATTACAAGCTCTTGCTTAGAACAATTATTCTTACATTTACTCGAACTACGTGCAAGGGTTTGATTTCATTTTTTAATGAATACATAGGCAATCCTTCACAGGATACAACCCATTATTTTAAAATGTAAATAGAAGGACATTTGCATTGCATTTGGAATTCGACAAGAATAATAAATAGAAAATCACAACGGTTTCATAACCATTTAACCTTTTTTATTTCATTCTTTTTCTAATAATAATACGCTACATAATAAATAAAATAGGCTAGGATTCTAAAAACCCCACCTTTTTATTACAACAACAACAATAATAATAATAATAATAATAATAATAAAGACTTGGGCTATTCCTCCATCTTCCCTTTGCCCTTGTCGTTCTTGCCATATTTCTTGTCACGACCTCGAGCCGGACGCTCTTGCGCCACTTCAGACCTAATCACCAATGGTCTTTCTCGAGGCCTAGCCTTACCATTCTTGCCAATCACCATCTCCACGGCAGGAGAAGTCTTCGGTTTCTTTGAAGAATGAACAACTCGAAACCCAGCTTCTTCCTCTCCCTCGGTCAGATGCTTCTCTTTCTCCTTTTCCACCTCGCGCACCTTGTAGTCAACAGGCTCGCGCTTCCTCAATCTCTCGCGCTCTTCCGGAGTAGTAGCTTTACTCCATCGCATATAAGAATCCGACACCCATAAGGCATTAGCAGAAGAGTTGAAGAACCACATGTTTCTTTGGGCCCATTTAATGGCCCACTCCCTTCGACTTTCAGTAGTAAGCGCCACAGCGGTCTGCGGGACAGTATCAAGCTTCGGGATCGTCTGTTTTAGTCCAACCTGTCTCATCAGCCTTTCCGGGAAGATGCACACCATGAATTCCAAGCCAGGAATGCGCACAGATCGGGTAGAATCCAAAGAAGACACTTCAGTGACAGATTTGAGGTGCCACCATGGTACAATCCACCTAATCAAGGGGCCATCATCACTCTTCAGTTTATTCTTCCAGTAGTCGCAGACTCGAGTGAAGTCCACCATGTACAACCTGGTCCTCATTGCAATCAAACAAGCATGATAAGAAGGAACATGAACTGGGGGCTCGATCAATCGAAGCCGTTCCATAAGCCACACCTACCAAAAGCGGGTATAGACCGAAAAAAAACGAAAAAAGAAAAAAGAAAAACAAAAAAAGAAGAAGAAGAAATTGTTCTTTTACCTGCAAGATAACGGGACTTCCCAAATACGGTAGGTCACGATTGGCTTTCCTATTATCCAAACCCAACAAGATCTCTCCTAAGCATAAACAAGCTGGGCTCCTGCGCAGCTCCATTTGCTCAACAAGGCCCAAAAGACGAGGATCACTTCCCAAGTCTTCATTAACATGCCCTTGGAGGTATTACACATGTAACAAGCAAAATCCAAATGCCCTTCGCCTAGCAACATAAGAAACGGTGGGGTCGGCCCTGTTAATAAATCGGTCAATGAAGTCCAACATTCGCACTGCTTTCGAGGTCACTAAGCGGTCCACCTCAAGCCTAGTCAATCCAAGCAAGTCTCTAAATTTGCTCTTATACCCTTGCGAAGTAGAAGGAATGGCGGCCAAGTGTTCCGGGTCCCACCCACCGATCGCAGCAATTTCTTCAGGAAATGGGCAAATGTCGCCTCCAGGAAAAGCAAAAACATGATAATTCGGGTCCCAGTAATCAAGACAAGCAACCAAGAACGGTTTGACAACCTTGATGAGCTTCAAACTCAACAATGATCCAAGATTATAGGCGCCCATGTCGTGTTTCTCCATGTTGGAAAACTCATTAGTCCACTCTTTTAAGCGAATCTCCAACGTATTCATGATGAGTGCTTGTTTTGAGAATTTTATGTAATAAGACGAAGAAGAGACGGAAGAATTGTGTGAATAAAAGCTCTATCGACGTCTCTATTTATACTAATTTCTGTTTCCTAAAATCTGCCAGAGCAGACACACCTGGGAACAGGCGCAGCACCTGCTGCGCCTCTTCAAAGGGACGCAGCTCATACTGCGCCTCTTCCTCACCAAGGTTTCTGTGATTTTCCGCGTTGGATCTTTCCTAATTTCGTGACAAATAATTTTCTATTCCTACGGGTTGTTGTTTTGGTAAATACGTGGAAATTACCATATTTCGTGTTTCCTAATTCCGCGGGCACGCATCTCGAGGCGATATCAACAATTTCGTCATTTTACCACACTTGTACTTTTTTCATTTTAGGAAATATTTTTCATTATTAATGTAATTCATTTTAGGAAATAATTTTCAGTTCCAATTTAATTCATTTCTTTTATGTCTTTTTAGCCATTTCATTTCTAACTTATAGGGTTCTATTTTTCTTTTTTTTTAGGGGGTAACCATCCCTACCGTCCGGTCATTTCCGGCAAATTTTTTGCATTTTTGCATTTTCTCTTGCATTTTTGCGTTCCTTTGAGTCGTTCGTTTTGCGCTAATTTAGGCCGTATGTATATACAAATATATGTTTTGCGTGATTTCTATGTAAATTTCGGCAGCATGACGGCGTAAACCGTCATCTACCACACCTGTTCAAAGCTAACCTGCAGGTACAAGCAACGCAACCCAGCAGCAAAGGCACTCAGGCCGTCATATATACAATCAAAAAGGGAAATGTACAACAAACTGGGGGCTCGAGCCCCAAGCAAAGTCCAAAATGAAGGTCCAAAATGTACAAATGTGCAAAATTACTGCCGGTCGCCCTCCAGCTCCGCAAAACTACTGCCGGTCGCCCTCCAGCTCCGCAACCCTTGTCGCGAGAACAGCAATCTCGGCGTCTCGAACCTCGAGCTCCCTCAACAAGCGAGCTGTCTCCTCCCGAGACTGGGCCAACTCTTGCTCCAGCTCGCGATCCCCTGTAAACGACAAAATTGGCTCATATTAATCATTTCGAGCAATTACAAGAGAAACAAGATAAATCAAAATTCAAAAATGAAATAGGCACAAGGTTATTACCTGACGACCTCGACCGCCGACAAGTGCCTCGACGGCAGTAGCTCGCAGCCGGTTGGCCACCCTCCATAACGCCACGAACCGAGATGGCGCAACCTGCATTTTTAGGAAAGAAGTTCTCAATAATTGAATAAGTTCAACCAAATGTGTTCTTACACAAAAATTATGCAAATTAGAGGCTCACCCTCCGAATTAGATGCTGCCAGTCGTCCAGGCCAGCATCCGTCACAGCCACGTCAAAGTCATGCAGCTCGGAGATCGTCGTCCTCCCAGTCGCGTCAGTGTACTCGAGGGTCTCAGGGTACTCTGGGGGCTCGATGCCCGCCGCCTCAACCTCCTGCAAAGTCAAATATTTCTCATTAATCGATGATCTTTTATCGTAATTTTAAAATCAAGAAAAGAAGAAGAGTAAAGATGCTCACCACTACCGGCCAGTACGCCAACCTCTCGTAGAGGAACGCCGAGTAGTCCTCGCCAGGAACAAGGAGGGCGTCGCCACCAACGCCAGCCAAGTCGGCCTCCCTCTCAGCCTCGGAAGGCTCCCTGAACATCGTCCTAGGAGGATCGATGGGAACCGTCAACACGTCCCGAGAGCACTGATGAGCCAAGCGCTCGCCCAAGTACCACACAGGACCCATCGACGTCCTCAACAGCAGCCGGCTCGAGCTCCTAGAACGAAGGACCTCAGCCACAAAAGGAGGCGCTCCAGCGTACTCCGCCCAAGGCCTGGGCACCCACTGAGACAAAATAAACAAAGAATCATTCTTATGATCGATTAAAAGTAATGAAGAAGCAAAATGAATATAGGTGAGATGCTCATGCTGTCCAGCTGCAGAGCGTTCACGTCCCGCCGGTAAACACCGTGAGAGGAAGGCTTGCTCCTCGTCCTGCACATCACCCAATCCCTCACCACGGGATAGGCTCTCTCCAGCGGCTCCGTCCTCTTGGGCGAGAGGCTCGGAAAGTAGGAGTACACCCACGCCTGTAAGGCAAGATAGTCAATGACGATCTTTCGTAATTCGATAAGGAAAAGAATTGATTTTAGTCTAAATGAAGGTTCATACCTCCAGTAGTAGTCCAGGGCCGACAGCACCAGGAGAAGTCCCCTTCTCCATCAACTCCGGACGAACCATGGCCCTCATAAAGCGGATGAGGACCGCAAAACCAGCAGTGACCTAGTCCCAATGCCCCAGGGAGCTCAGGTCAGAATGGAAGGGAAGAAGCTTCGTCGACAGCCTATCTCCCTTGTCTCCGAGGTAAATTGAAGACAGAAACCACCAAAGCCATAAGCGGGCCCTCTGCTCAGCAGTACAGGGAGGAGGAGCCGTCTCTCTCTCCCGTCAATCATCACCAACGCCGGGGTCTTCCCCGCAAAATAGTCTCGGACATAAGAACTGGGCACCAGACCAGGCACTGTAATAGCCTTCGGCGACAAGTTCCAGTCGATCAACCTCCTAGCCTCGGCCGAGTCCACCCTCATGGCAGTCTCCGGCCACTCCACCGCCTCAGTCCCACACGGCAGACCAGAAATCATGCCGTAGTCCTCCAGAGTGACCCCCACCTCACCAAAAGGCATGTGAAAAGTGGAAGTCGTATCCCAGAATCAGTCCAAGAAAGCGTGGACCAGGCTAAGGTTAGCTCGCAACTTCCTCTTCGCGATATCCCTCCAGGCCTGCACCAAGGCACCAAACGCTCCACGCTCGATCATGGCGCGCTCCTCCGCCGACAGCCGCTCGTAGCACTCCATCGCTGTCGTGTAACCCAAAAACGAGCTGATGTTCCCGGCCTCCTATTATGATTTGAAACAAAAGCTATATTTAGTTTTGAATGAAAATTGGAAAAGATATGAGCAAATGAAATGAAAGAAGGTGAGTGTTGAGTAATGAATTCAAAATTACCAAACTCTTCACCGTCCTGTAGGACAAGTGACCCTCTGCAGCCCAAAGCAGGTACCTACTCTCCCAGGTCTCAGCCCACGCAGGTGCTCCCCTCAGCTGACGACCTCCTCGCCCGAAGTTGGCCCGCCTCGGGGCCTCCTCCTCCTCAACAGCCTCCTCCTCGTGGACCTCGTCCCCAGCAGCCATCACCGCGGTGGTGAAAGCCTGCTCCAAAGCCTCCTCGATAACAGCAGCGTCTATCTCCATGGGAGCCCTCCCAGAAGTAGAAGCCTCATCACCTGCAACATTAAAGCGAATTTAGGCCGCGTCACGTGACGACGAGCCTTGGTTAAGGGATTTTCGAGCCTTCGGAAGCCCTGAAATCGCTCCTTTATCGCCATCTTTGGCCATATTCTCACAAACAAGATCACTCATGTGGTAATTAGGGTCAAGTAAAGCCTAAGTTGAAGCCGAGTTCCGGGTTCGAGTCGAAATTTCGGCAGCATTTCGTTATAACGGCGATTATGCCCAAGAAAAGTGTCCTGAAAAAGCCGTCACAAACCAAAATTCCGAGATGGTAGAAAGTCTACCCATCATCCAAGGTTCCCAAATATCAAGTTTCATCGCAAATGGGCAATCCTAAGGCTATTTTCGAAGCAATTTACGGTTTAGCTGTGAAACCGTCTCAATTTCACTCAAAACTCAACGAAAATTCGAAACAAATACATGGTTATGTTCCTTATACCACCAATTATCCGTTTCTAGTATCAATTTTACAAGGCAAATGCATTTGGGGGAAAAGCCCCAAATTTTCGAATTAATTGGGTTGAAAACCCTAATTTTTTCGATCCAAATTGAGCAAATATAGAAGTTTAATGCAAGAATGAGACACATACCTCGATTAGTCATGATTAATGCAAGCTTTTGGATCAAACCTTGGCGGAAATGGTTAAGATTTGAGAGAGAAAAGGATGATTTGTGTTTCGAGTAAATGAATTGCAAACCCATTGTTTATCGCGTTTTTACGCAGAAAAGCCACCTTCAGGAGCAGACGCAGCAGGCGCAGCGCCTATTCCAAGAGACGCAGCTCTTGCTGCGCCTCTTCCTGGTATTCCCTCCATACGAGTTTTCAAAAATTCGTTATGAGTTCGTTATTTGTGGGCCCATCTTTGGTGCGCCTCTTCCTCATTGCCATTCTTATCTTTTTGGTCCGTTTGACGATTATCTTTCGTTCAGACCCGCATTTCTAAGCCAACAGCAGACTATTACACATTATTTATCGCTTCCAAGACCTCGCTTGTCACAACGAGCAGATATTTCTTCACAGGTGTTTTGACACGCCTTCATTATATTCCCCAACGAGAGTAAGCGGATAGACTTTCCCACTCGAGACATGGAGATTAGTTCCCGATTATGTTCCCCAACGAGAGTTCACGACTGACAGTCACTTCCTCTCGAGACATGGAGATCAACATCGACCCCGAATTCTTCCGAAGTTTGTTTGAAGCTGAACACAAACAAATTTATCCCAGTGGTTCCAGACTGTGTACTGCTGTCTTTCCTCATTATTTCCTTATAATCCTTCAGACACCAAGTTATCTTCAGGCCCCAAAGAGTTTTGCCGAAGCGCCTTCAGTCCCGTTTCGTCTAGAAGTCTCAGGTATGATCTCTTCTTATGGCTGGCGAGCCTCCTTACGTAGTCTAATAGACTTTAAACGACCCTCCCCGATAGTCGACAGACTCTAAAATGTTCCCGACGATAGGTCCTTGGTTCAGACCCCTTGAACCGCCTCGCGTCGCCATAGTCGTCAAGTTGTAATCTTCGATTGACTTGATGGCTATAATTTGACTTTCGCTTTGTCCAAGCCTCAGTCAAAGTGGGGGCTCTGTAGATACCTCATTTATGCACCTCTCGCAAACCACCCGGTGATGATTGGGCCGCATGTTTGCTACGCAGAACGATTTGTGACAGTTCGTAAGTTTATCGTCATGTGATTACTCAAACACTAATGTATACCTCTTAGTTGTCATCTACGAGCCGATACGGTCGTTTTGGCAGTAATTAAAGTACATTTGGAGTCCGGGCCTAAAACCGTCTCCATTTTCTGATAACCGTAAAATCCCGAGTCAGAATGTTCTGGAATGTTCCGGATATTTCTATTCCATATTTTATAATTATTTCACAATCTTTATTCTTTGGTAAACAATTTCCCGTGATATTCATACATAATATTAAGGAAAACCAAATTATTCCGTCCTTCCATAACTTAAACACGGAAATCTTTCTTCCGCAGGAGGAAACCACTTGGGAACAGACGCAGCAGGTGTTGCGCCTCTTCCAAAAGACGCAGTGACTGCTGCGCCTCTTCCCAGGTCCTTTTCTGCGTATTTTTTTGTATCTTTTTCATATCTTTCCGAAATTCACTTCTAAAGTCTCTCCGAAACCCTAATTCCTTCACGTGATTAGTATAAATAGGAGCCTTCGCTCCTCATATTTCTGACGCGAGTGTCCGCCCCTCTCTTCTCCCTTTGCATTCTAGACCTTTGTTCTTACTTTTTGGCGTCTACGTGCTTGAACATTCGACCACGTAAGTTCGGATCCTTCTGAGTACCAGCCTCGTTTGCATGACCGACCAATTTGACCAACTCCACCTCAATCAACTTAATTAATCTAATCGTTTTTCCTCTTACGATGGCACTTTCGTCTACATTCGAGTCGAGCATCACTAATCGACAACTTAGTTCTTCTCGTTTCGTCAAACATGTAAGTCTGAGGCTGTAAATTCCTCTTTTATTTATTGTTATTTACTTTTTGTATCATCATTAATGTAAGGTTTATGTCGAAAATACTTATTAAAACCGATTTCTAAAACCGTGCTTTAAAACCTCTTTTTACGGATTTCCAGAAGACAAACCGTCGAGAAAGGACGCAGCAACTGTTGTGCCTCTTCGAAGGAGCGCAGTTCCTGCTGCACCTCTTCGTGAGGCTGCCGCAGTTCCTGCTTCCTTTCTTCTTCCTTCGTCCTCTGTAATTCGTTCGTCTTTTATTTGTTTCGTTTGTTTTCATTAATTCTTCGATACAATAGTCTAATAATTTCATGTATGTTATTTATCATTCATTCACACGTATAATTCATCATTAAATCCGACTTAAATCCTTATAATCTCATATTTGCGGGTTTTCGTCACTAAATTCAATCCGGATTGTAGGAATTCGATTTGTTCATATCGGGTTTCTGGAATTCGATCTTTGATATATTTTCATCCGTCTTTTGTCGCATTCGTCATTAATTTGTCGTTAATTTATCGTGTTTAGCCTATTTTGTTCACCTTTGTCACTAATTAATCGTTCATTCATGTAAATAATCCATTTGCATTCGTCTCATCCGTGTTTTATTGCTTTCATGACCATTAATCACATGTAAATAACCTATTAATCACTTTCATCCGAGTAAATATGTTACTTAACCATTAAAATCACCAATTTACATTAACGATTTGCAGTTCCGGCTTCACAGCCATAACTCACCCTTGGAACAGACGCAGCATCTGCTGCGCCTCTTCCAAAGGGCGCAGTCCTGCTGCGCCTGTTCCAGGTTGAATTCTGTCCCTAAACTCCGTTGTTGCTTGAACTAGTTTAATTAGCTTACGTATAATTAACTATTAACCGTATTATCGCCTACTGTCTTGTTTGTTAATTCTTTCTTTTATTCTTTTTCTCAAATTATCCGTTTTAAAGGTATTTTCGACATAAATCGCTAAACCCGATATAATTGTTGTAATTCTTATTGTAATTTTCTATCATTGTAATATTTATCGCATTTTGTATCATTTGTATGTTTTCACATGTAATTGAACCTTAATTCCAACTTCGACCCAATTGTGTGCTAATTAATTGTCAACCGACTTAGTCTAATCTTCACATGCTAGGATTAAAACCTGGATGTTGCATTGCATGCATATAAACGACGATATATCGAGTATAGATGATGTCCATAATCATTAGTAGAGGCCGCTATCGAGGCGGGCGGGATTAGGTGTTCGATCAAAAGAGCTTCCTAATGAAGGAAAAGTAAATCTATATACTTAACATATTCATATATGTTCCATTTTAATTTACTCATAAAATTAATGGTGAACTTATGCATGCAAACTAAAATAAAAGAAGATAAGAAAACATTTTCTCACCATATGAATTTCGGTCATATTGGGCACCAACAAGATCTCCTTCTTGTTAGTTCTTGAGCTTTCCATTAATGGATGAACATACATGACCTCAAAATAGAAGCCCTCCAATTAGTTGCACCCAAGACTATCCCTCAAACCCACAAACTAACACGTACTAGATGTTTATATTGTGGTTTACCTTAAATTTGATTACTAATACTCATATATTACTTTGATAATTTTAGTAATCTTTTGAATAAATTTGGATTAAAATCTCATCCTCTTTGATGAAGATTAAGGAGACAGAAGAGAGAATATTCATGAACATTTTGCATGTTGATTGAATGGTAATCTTAGAAGAATAATAGAAAGAACCAACACTACTCAATTAAGAGTAGTGTGGCCGCCCAACACATGCCCAAGGAGCATCATTGCTTTTCTTTTTCTCTTATCAAAAATATAGGTGTGTAAGAAATGTAAGACTAGTTGTAGGTAGGCATCATTATGTTTATTTTATCAAATAAAATAAAAAAACCAAAACCCCACTAACACACCCTCCATTTTCGGTCCATATACATAAAATGGACTACCATTTTATTTTGTCAATTTGTCATTTGTCACACACTATGTCACATGTAGTATGATACATGTTATTAATTAATTTAATGCATATTTATCACATAAATATCATTTTATGAATTAATTAAGTTACATTCAACAAATTTACTAGTGATACTTGATCACATAAATAAAATGGGTCAAATAATTATAATTCACAATATCTTGTAATTATAATCAACCATTCATTATTATTTTTATTGTTTCCCAAACAATAAACAATTTTAGTAATAAAGCATTTTATTACTAAAATAAATCTTATTTAATCCCATTACAATAAGATATCAATATTCTCTCTCACAAATCGAATTGTTCAATTTTAAGGAATTAATCTGTATCGGTATACAACTAATTAACCTTTTCAATTAAGGGAATCGTCCTTTAGGTGTGACCTCAAGGGATCAACTGATCACCACCGTCGCACGACAGTAATGTCAAACTCTAGCCAGCCAATCATTACCGATATGTGTGGACCAGTTGACTATATATATTATGTATCATCCCTTCCGTATTCTTGTAATGATATTTAATAATGATATTTAAATCATGTGATCGCACTATTGTTGAGGACACATTTCCCAACAATCTCCCACTTGTCCTCAACAAGTGTGCGTCACCAATTCTCTTGTCCTATTACTATCTCCCACTCAATGCAAGGTGTCTTTCGGGTCGTACTTGCAAGTGATCATATCGAGAGTGGTTTCCTCGATCTGGAGAATAACTGATTGACCGGATTTATCTAACATAGATACCTTCCGAGCGTGGCCACGCATTTCCAGTTCATTACTCCTCGAGTGGCCCTGAGATATTGTTTTAACCCTGACAAGGGGGTGGACAATTCCTATCGCACTTATTCCCTTCGACTAGCCACAACCATCATAACCCAAAATATGCCCATTTGACCCCATTTACGAAGGTCGTAGTAACACAAATCAAAGTTAATCTGAAACTGTGCCATCTTAGGTGAACAGTCTTTAGTCAAAAGAATCGACTCATTAGAATACTATAGTATCTCTCGCCACGACCAGGCTATATAAATTTGTCAGAACTCTATAAGCGGTCACTGCCCGACAAAGTGTTCCTAACAGTCTGCCTATGTGATCAACTAGTCATCTCACATGACTCTATGGCACTTGAACTTGCCATCAATCGCATCACACTCTAGTCACTTCGAGACGTCACCTCATACAAGTGACTATGGGCGAATACCATGCTAATCCGTGTTCACTTTAACGGGGTTCAATGTTGTCTCTACAACCCGTTTGGATGTAACAAAGTATAATAAAAGAGTTTTAAAGTAAAACTCGAACGACAAATGCGATTATCACATATGAATAGTCAATGCCTGATTACTATTTCATGTTCTATAATCTAATTTGATCTTGTATGTAGTTGTTCATTTCAATTCAATTGTAATGACATGACTCATCATGTTTAGCCTATGAGAAGGCTTTGGTTAGTAGGTTTTATCAACTTCTTTTACCTTACTCAACCTTACTACATACACGGTTTCCTTTGTAATGTATACATTTTCATTACAAAACTTTCTGAGTACGTGTCGAGATCCAATCAAGACATAGGCCCTCTAGCCTAAGAATAGCTCCCACTGTTTTCACAGTGTGCGGGACTCATCCTTCTTGCACATCTCATGATCGCAAGTGTACTCAATTTCCATTATAAATATCTCTCATTGTTCTTTATTGCCTAGAACGATTCTAGAAAATCTACTTCTTAATTAACATTGCCACAATGGTATCTTAACCATCCTAATGTGTTTTAATTATGGTTTTGTCGGAAACCATGCGCAATCTCAATTGTCAATTGTCACTTGTGTAACACCCTTACACAATATTGCATCATAAACACTTTGCATCATAGCCTTAATGCTTCTGCAAGCACTTAAGGGTAATCTTTATGGCTTACTTGGTAAAGATTACTTAAATTCGATTTTGAAAACAATTCATCATACTCAAAGTATATGAAGTGTTGCACATCATTTCTTTTTAATTGATTCGGCAGCGGAAGCAAATGAAATCAATCAAATATGTTCAATTTAATTGAACTAGTCATGAATCTTATCAACATAAGACTTCTTACTGATGCTAATATCATGTGGATTTATCTTCATAAATCCGGATATTCAAGATGTATTATAATACTCCAAAAGTCTTAAATCATTAACAATGATCAATATGTCATCCACATATCGGACTAATTAAAAATTCCGTAACTCCCACTAAACTCCATGTATAAACACAACTTCTCGACTTATCGAGAAATGTTTTACCACATGATCAAAATGTTGATTCCAACTCATTGATGTCCTACTTAAGATCCTCTTTAAGTTTCACATTATCTTAGGATTGCAAGAATCTATAAAACTCATGACATGTATTGAATACATTCCTTCTATTGAAGAAGTGGGTTTTAGATTCACTTGTTGTATGCATATCCTCATAATGAAACACAATCCCTAAGAAGATCCAAATAGACTTAATCATTTCAATTAGTGCAAAACCCTTTGCAACCAATCTTGCTTTGAAATATCTCTTTATTAGTGCAAAACCCTTTGTCACTAATCAAGCTCTTTCGTTTCGGATTTTCATGGCTCTAAGCCTTGTATTGAGTTGTGACTTAAACACTCTTATGTAAGTCATATGTTCATTACATTCTAGAAGTAATCAACTTGAATCAAACAATTTCTTTTGTAAGTTATAAGCTCTTTACTTTCTTAAAAGTAGCATGAATTCATCATTTTTAACAAGTGACGAATTTAACCTCCTAGGTTATGAAGAAACAATGTCTTACACAAAACGTCTCATGTAGCCAAGAAAGACCAGTTTCTTGCGACATAACATTCTCTCTGTGGCTCTTGAATAATTTCTCCCACTTTGTCTTCTAGAAATAAACTTGTATTTTAGAAAGATGACTTCATGAGCCGCAAACCCGTCGTGCTCGTGATAATTGCAAGGGAAAAATGAGCATTTGTTTCTTGTGAAAACTTACAACCATGGTACCCTTACCATTTCATATCTCATATGATTCGATTTAGTGGAAAAATAATTTAGACAAAAATGATAAAATCCCCAAAAGGATCAAGTAACTCAAAGTAACTTGATTGAAGTCCAAACCATATCGAATAGCGTTTGATTTCTTGTGCATCCACACATTATTTCATAATGCGTGCTAAGAGAGATTAACTTGTGATACTATATAACATTTCCTTTGGCTTATATCAAAGTCTTCACTTTGATAATCCCATCACGACTAAATCGTGATTCCTTGAACTCTTGAACTTCTTCAAAGATTTCTCTATTTACCTTATTAAGTGAACACACTAGTGTCAACTTAAATCGTTGGTAAAAGATGATGATCAACCTATTTTGGATCGATGATTTACAACCTCGATCTCCTTTTCAACCAAAAGGCACGAGATATCTTGCTTTGAATACAAGATACGCATATACCATTAACAATCTAATGGTTTCAAGAGTACTTGATAACTCTTTGCGTTAATCATTCCAGAATTTAAGGTTTAATCTTGGGTTACCAATTTGAATCTTATATCATCTACATGATATATCATTCTAGTTTGGTTTAGAATATAATCACCTTGATAATGGGCTAGCCATAGGGCTGAGCAAAAAATCCGATGATCCGAACTGATCCGAGATCCGATCCGTATCTGATCCGAAGAAACGGATATCTGATCCGAAAATACATTTGGATCGGATATCCGATCCGAAAATTTCGGATATGGATCAGATATCGGATAGTAGTCCAAAAAATTTCGGATATCCGTATCCGATCCAAACTTAACCTTTAACTTTTTTTTTTAGAAAATAATATTTTACCCATCACACTTGGGCCTTCAAATACAACTGATTTTCCTCGTTTTCTACATTGGGCCCTTTTAATAAAATAGCCTACCATATAAATAACACACAAACCCTAAAATCCCCTTTCATTTTTACACCATCACTGCATCAACCATGTGCGTCTTCATCTTCTCCTTGTATTTTACCCAAATCTTTTAAATCAAGTTTGAAGAACAATGAAAAAAGAGCATTACAGCACCACTCCATCAACCACTAGTTAATTTTGACCTATCAACACCACCGAGTCAACTCGGCGACCCCAGATCTGGCGCCTTCACTCATGGCGATCGCTACGACGACGACGCACGTGATAACGCCAACAACGGCCACATACCACCGCTTCATTCGTGCATTGTTGTTATCGTCGATCGAACACCACCGCTACATATTTCTCCCAAACTTCATCTGCTTCACTCATCCACCTCTTCACTCTATGTCTCTATCACCACCGGCAGCACCACCGACGATGCAACAACCACCATTACATATTTTTTTCCCCTTATTTCATATATTAAAATTCAGATCTTATACTAATTTTATGTAAGATATTTTTTCTTTATTGTTAGTCTATTGAATGCATTGATTTCGATTTGTTGTGTTTCACAAATTTTATAATGAAGCAAGTTATGCTAGATTTTGCGGGTAAACAATGAAATTTTGGATTTTTCGGATCAATATTGGATAATCGGATACCTGATCCGATATTTTCGGATAGTAAAAATCGGATATCCGATCATTTCGGATCAGATAATGGATAATGAAATTTTGGATTTTCGGATCGGATATCCGAACCGAAAGTCGGTTTCGGATCGGATATCTGATCCATACTCTCCCCTAGCTAGCCATACATCAAATCGTGGTGTATAGGGTCACAAAAGTGAAAACGTCTTTTGTATCTTAACAAGCTTATATTCTTATTTAGAGTTTATGCACTTAATAGTCACAATTAAGTACAACTTTAAATCCAAAAACTAGATTGAGTACACAATTACTCTATCTCTCGACATTATTGTTGCTAGTCGTCATATTCTAATCATCTTATGTGTCGAATACAATGATGAAAACCTCCACTGGTTTCTAATATTGACGAAGTGGTACTAGCAAAATTTATGTTTAATCAAATAAACATTTAAAGAAGAAGGTCCCATTAGATGTCCCACAACTAACTTTTTGATACTTCAATAATTTGGGGTAGTTTCCTTTCTTGTGTCCAACATTTAAGACAATGGAAACTTTATTGGTCGGGATTGATAGGTTTAGTATCGTCATTTCTCAATAACTTTACTTTTAACATTACCTTGTATCAATTCCATTATTATCTTTACTTCTTGAACCTCGTTCTCATCTTAACGGTTTAAGAGAATGCTCCCACTCATTTCAATGAGTTTTTGCTTTGAGAAGCAAAATTGAATTCATGAAGATTACTCTTCATTTGTTCGTTTTAGTCTTAAAACTTTCATTGAAGTGGTTGCGTTATTTTGGTCAATTACGAATTCTTGACAAAACTAATTACCAAAACAATTTATCGCTTCAAGGTACTTAATTCAATTAAGTATATGAATAACGATCCATTGTAAGTAGATGTGTTAGTCAAAAATCAAAAACCTGTTTGATAATGAATAACTTTTATCTATACTCTTTACAAGAGATCTTTCCAATGGATAATATGAGGTTTTAGAAGAAAATTCATATTTGTCTTTAGTTACGATGTTTTAATGGAGATTTGAATCTAAAATCGAAATGATATCGTATATGAATTGTGGTAAAGAAATAGAACAATATGATAACGGAATAATGAAAACAAAACATTCATCGTTATAATAATACTTGTAAACAAGTATAGCATTTACATAGTGACCTCTACCCAACTATGATAAATGATTCCAAGATCCAAATTCATATTAACTTGGGCACGGGGTAGCCGATGAAACCCTTATCAATATAACTCGGTGGATTAACTCTTTAATCGATTCTACTTTTAGAACTCTCGGTCGATAAAATTACTCTAATGTTTATCTATAGCCCAAAACACATCAACAAGGGCACGGGGTAGCCGATGAAACCCTTATCAATAACTTTTGTTGAGTTCAATCCAAATTTCGAATAAATGTGTCCATTATCCAAACCCACATTAACTTAGGCACGAGGTAGCCGATGAAACCCTCATCAACATGAATTCGGTGGATTAGGCATTTATCACCCACTTCCCCTACGTAACAAGGTTTGTACCCCGGGGTAGCCGAGTGCACTCCCTCGCGAAATAGGTTTTCATGGTTTCTACTATTTGGTAAGGCTATGTCTCAATTGATTGTTTTAGCGAGAGGTCATGTCAATTCATTATCTATCACGTTTTAAGTGAACTAAAGCGGTGAACTACGATAATTTTAATTGACACGGTCGATTAACTCGATAAAGATGACAATGCATGTTCTAGTTATGGCGATTTAGCGATGCATGTGACATAAAATAAAATGCAAGCATAAAAATAAATAAATCCTAGTATGGCCTTTCCTAAAATAGAAAAACTATTTAACTATTACATATTCGGAAACCAACTCCATTGGTCCCTTGAACTTCGGTTGTGGCATGCATCTCGAGGTAACACCGTCTTTATGTATCGCCATTCTTGAAGAAATCCGT
Organism: Silene latifolia; assembly: GCF_048544455.1. Lineage (NCBI taxonomy): Eukaryota > Viridiplantae > Streptophyta > Magnoliopsida > Caryophyllales > Caryophyllaceae > Silene > Silene latifolia. Next base: position 88,345,538 of record NC_133534.1, read on the forward strand.
CTTTGGGAACTCCGGAATGAATAAAATTACATAATAAATTACATGATTTCCTATTATACATTTGTAACTAAAATAAAATAAATCTATTAAATTACAAAACGGTGATACGAGATCACAATAAAATTACAACCGAATCGATATTCCCATACATTTCGGGAAATATCAATTAAAATCTAAGGCCATACTAAGTAAAAATTACATAATTCAAAATTACATAAATTAAATTATGACAATCATAAAGAAAAATGCAGCATTATAATATGTATGAACATGCCCAATTTTATGCTAAATCGCCTTTAATTAGCCAATATCGTATATTACTTGGTTTTTACGGATTTGCGTGATTTCAACATTTTATAATCACAAAAATTACATAAATTCATATTTATGCATAAGTTAATTACCCTAACCTCTTAGGACTCAAAATTTAGTCTTCACTAATAATTTTACCATAATTAACTCATATTTATAAAATTGTTCATTAATGGACTAAAAAATTACAAAAATAAGCTATAAACTTCAAATAAATCACAAAATTTCAAATAAATTCAAAATTTGAAATTTAAACTCATGAACATTCTGGAAAAATACCATGACACTCATAATGTTTAAAAACTTAGGGTAAAAATTTCGAAATTTTTCCGGAAAAACAATGTTGCGGTTTATCGATTTTAACTAAAATAATCATAAAAACATGGGAAAAAATATATTCATTAACTTTTCAATTTTAGATCTGAAAAAGATAATAAAATGCAACATTGGACGTTTTTCCTTAGTCATAGATTATGTTTTATTAATTTTTCACTAATAATGTCACTATTTATGCTATTTTTCTTCAAAAATCCATAAATCATGCAAAAAGACTTCACTATAGCCCATTATTTTACACACACTTTGTAAAATTGCATGTGACAACATACTAAATTTCTATGACCAGATTCGAAATTTATCTCATATTAACCTATTTTTCACCTAAATCCGAATTTAATAATGAAAAATCCATTTTTCGAGCATAACAAGTCCAAAAATTATGAAAATTTACAGGTTATCTCAAAATAATATATGTGCCAACATATCCAAAAATCACTGGAAAATTCGAAGTATAGCAAATTTTAGACCGAAAATGACATTTTTACTCATAAAATCATATTTAAATGCCATTATTGTATAATATGAACAATAAAAATCCGTAAATTTAACCAAAATATCCTAAAACATTTTAGGACCAGAAATTTTAACATGCATGATTTAAATTCGTGATATATCACAATAACACAAATTTTACAAGTTTTATATGTT